>NC_072822.1:33504304-33804304 GCF_027744805.1 Dunckerocampus dactyliophorus
ACTTTTTAAAGTGTCACTTAACAATCTTGCTCTCTTGTTATCATTATAATACTGACTGTCTAACACTAATACTGGCTTGTCTTCAGAACACTATATGTGAGCCTGAGTTGTTCAACAAACACGTAGTGTCCAGCTTTAGACAGTGATGCTATAACAGGGGTCTCCCAACAGGGACTGTAGCGTATATGCTAGCGGTAGCTCACCAGCTAATGTTGAGTAGTTCTATAAGAGTTCTATTCAAACATGACGCCTGCATTTAATGCCAAATGAGCACACTGAGTGGAGATGTGCTTTGCAAATAAACGACAGCTAAATGTTGGCAGTCACATAAAATAGCTCACCTCTCCTTTCTTTTTGTCTTTTTGTCAATTTAATAATGCTGCAAGTTGAATACACCTGAGCTATCACAATCCTGGACTCTCAATTTATACTCTTGACAGGACACATTTCTACAATAAAAATATTTTAATTATTTTATTTTGTTAATTGTGTTATTTTGAACTAAAAAATATATTATTGAACACTGTAAAACTCCAAAACTGGCATGCAGCCCACCACCACAGCTTCACAAAATCCTAGTGTGTACTGATTGACTTCAGAGGCTGTCCAAGCCCAATACAGTAATCCCTTTGCAATATGACGGTTGAATGAAAAATGAATTCATGAATTCATCATCACTGTTTAGTGGTTGAATAACATTGCTCAAAAACATTATTAGTAAAAAAAAAAAAAAAAAAAAAAAAAAAGCATATTTAAGCAAATCGTACTTATTCCTGGCCTAAATTAAGCATGCAGGCATAACGATGGCTACATGATCTAGCTAAATGAACTAAAGGCAGACGAAGCACTGTAATTATGAATCTAGTACTGTATTCTACATTGGCCACTAGGTGTCGTGTTCAGCGAGACAGGCACAAGACTCCTCACTAAGGTTCCCTAGGGTTGGGGTCGCCGACCGGACCGGGCTGCGGGAAGCTTACAGATGCGACGATTTAAAAAAAAAAAAAAGTACACTTTAAAAAAAATACATTTGTAAATAACTGCATCGAATTTCATGTAAATGCGTAGCAATTTTGGAAATATGGGCTTTTATTTTATTTTTTTAAATAATATACGGTTACAAATCCCCCAGTTTTTGCATGTATCTGTCCCACTTTGTTCGCAGTCCTTGAACACACCATTGTCAAACAGTGACATAATAATCTTCTCTCTGAAGAACAAACTCCAGGCTCGTACTGGTGGGTCTGTATTCATTTTGTGCTTTTAATTTGATGATGTTACTGTCTTAGTTCTGCACAATACATAATAAATAAGACACAGTAGATTGCTATAATGTTTAAGAAGTACTGACATACACACACTGAAGTCTAAGTTATAAATAAAATAAATAGTAAATAGATAGTAAATCAATAAATAAAATAACACACAGCGGGCAACATTTTGGACCTTTTGTTTACATTAGAGTTGGTTCTTTCAGAGAGAGATACACGACGTAACTAACGGCTGCTTCTCCGAGAGTTTATCGAAGTACCGTTATCAAACACGGTTTTACGATCATTTTCATTTGAAACAGTAACACAAACCGTCTGGAGCTTTGCTGCAGTTAATCATGAATAACGGTGGTCGTTTCATCCCATTGGAGCGTTATTTCATGTCATAAGGTCTCTAATAATGTTAGAAAATGAATTTAGAAGATTGTAAACAGCTTTTCTATGCCACAACTTGGAAAATGTCCCATTTATTAGTTCATTCAATACCAAAGATGTAAGATTTCATAATCCGATCCCAACAACGTATTTATACGTCTTTTACGTTTTTTTGCACACGAGGCAAAAAGAGGTAATGACACAACTCTCCACTAATGCATTTCACTTCAGAGCACTTTTACGCCATAAAAACAGCCACAAGATTGCAGAAGTGAAGGGAAAATTACAGGAGGAGGAAGTGAGAGCGTGGAGGAGTGAAGCGTGCAGAAGGTTACGCATTGTAGGGAAATTGTAACGCATTCACACACACACACACACACACACACACACACACAGACACGCACACGCGTGCACACCCCGTTCAGTTCCAAATGTGAAAACTGTAAATAGTTCTTGGTGCTATATTGGTAAAGAAATTGTTATTTTGATGTAAAACAGCCCCTTTTTTGTGTTGTTTATGTTGTGGTGTCGTTGTTTACATATTGGAGCTGTCACAAAAGCAAAAAATATTTGTGTCAAACTGAAAGTGATGCTTGAAATGTATCTTTTCACAAAAAGCTGTTTTTCTCCCTTTTTTTTTTTTTTTAGTCAGGAACTGATATTTTCCTGAAACTTACCTACGTTCTACTGCTGATTACTAAAGAATGGAAAAAGGTAGCAACACAATTTTTTTTCCTGATGAAAGACGAGAGTCTAATCTTTCTTTTGATGGGTTCCCTGTTTATATAGCTGTACGACACAATATTCTGTGTGCCTTGAAAGATCAGTCAACATCGTCTAAAATTGGCCTGCACTGAAGGGGTTGTCTTTTGAAAAATGGCCGGGATTGAATGGGTTAATATTGAATCCCACTTTGCGGAAATTCACTTTTCGGGGTCGGCTCGGGAACCAATAAACTGTGATAAATGAGGTATTATTGGAGTGAAGGAAATATTGTTAAATGAACACCTGAGCTTGCTATCTTGTTTTTCTTACTAAGTATTATGACTCCCGGTACACACTTACAGTAAATGATGCCATCTTTCATTCCTACTTGTTTCACTTCCTACTTCTAACTCCCGACTTGCTCTCCGTCTTGCTCCCCAGTGCAAAAGAGGACGAAGCGTCGTCTTCCCCCAGCCAAGACCTGGAGAGCATCAAGTTCTTCTCCTTCTCCCTCATCGACGGTTACGTCTCGCTGGTCATGGACACGGACGCTCAGCGACAGTAAGGAAGTCCTTGTCCCCCACCCGGTTGATTTCAAACTGCAAGTGTAACACGCATGAGTATCGCACCCACAGCTGACGAACCACATTTTAAAGCGCATGCGGAGAGAGATAAAGCTGCTGGATGCTGAGCACTCATGACACAGTCATCCCTCGTTTAAAGATTCCTCGGAAACCCTGTTTCCGACCTTTTTAAATACGGGTTTTAACATTATTAGAGCCCTCAAGGCACCCTTATCGTCACCTTTGCACTCCTATTGCCCAATATAGTAGACAAATAAAGAGTAAATAAAACTAGCATTACGAGAGTTCCTTCTTTTTGTTCTTTTTTTTTTACTTTCTGTTCTGTACGGTACGTCCTACAGTGGCTATTGTCTCATCACTGTAACAACACTGAAACCCAGTGGCCAGTGTAGAGTACTACACATCATCACAACATCTTTGAATGCATCTTCTGAATGCTTCATATTTGTATTTCAGTTCATTTCGCCATTTTAATGCTTGAAAATGCTTGAAAAAACACTTTGAGAGGTTGCCTACAGCCACAGCTCTTAATGTTTTGTTTTTTTTTCCACCCGGTGCTAATTAGAGACCCCGGCAATGATTTGCTTATGTGCGTGACACGGGGCGACTATTGGACACTCGAATGGGAGGCGTTCATTGGAGCGTTTACAGTCGATTTAAAAGTTACATTTAGAAAAACATTTTTGACCTTGTTGCGTACATTTACGTTTTCGCAGCTTAGTTGGGTGCACTCTAGACATGTCATTGAAAAAAGGTGATGATTGATGTCTGCAACTGAAAACGCCGTCATGTTTGCCGTTCATTTATGCAAAAACTGTCCAACGAAGACACAAATCCTTTGAATACGCGTCTCAAAGTGGAGTTTTGGAATATATTTGCTTTTTTTTGTTGTTTTTTTAAAGGACAACTACAACTACTGACAACACCTCCTCGTGTCCGAACAGTGGCCCATTGCGGCTTGCGGCTGTTTTCTTATCGACCCATGGCACAGCGGCAAAAATGGAAAAATCAGCCTTAATTATAAAAGACTAAAGTCAAAGTTTAAAAAAAAGTGGTAATCTTATGAGAAAAAGTCTGTTTTTTTTATTATGAGGAAAAATGTCATTTTAGGAGAATAAACTTCAAATATTAAAGAAAAAATATGTCGTAATATTGTGTGACACAAACAAAATGAAGTTGTAATTTATGGAAAATTAGGTTGAGGAAAAATGTATAATAATATGAAAATAAAGTCTAAATATTCTGGGGATTATGTCATAGCATTACGAGAAGAAAATTCACAAGAAGAAAGTTGAAATAGTTGAAAAATTAACAAATATCAACAGAAATGGGGAAAAAACTGTTCTAATTTCCCGAGAATAATCAAGTCAAAATATTAAGAGAAAAACGTCGTATTCTAACGAGAAAACTTTAAAAAAAAAACAGCATGGCAAACATAGCATAGCAGCAAAAATGGAAAAATCAGCAGTTATTTTACAAGAATAAAGTCAAAATATGAAGACTCGAATGACAAAAAGTCTGAATTTTTTATTGTAAGGAAAAATAACGTCATTTTAGAAGTATAATGTTGAAATATTTTTTTTAAGTCAAAATATTATATGAGGAACAAACAAAACAAATATGGAAATTAGGTTGCGGAAAAAATTCTGATATTATGAAAACAAAGTCAAAATATTATGGGAATAAAGTCATAATATTACAAGAAGAAAAGTCACAACAAGAAAGTTTAAATAGTTGGAAAATTAACACAAATCAACAAAAATGGGGTTATAATTTTATGAAAATAAAGTCTAAATATTAAGAGAAAGAAGTCATATTCTAACCTAAGAAAACCCCAAAAAACAACAGTAGTTAAATTAATTAAGCGAAAATATTAAGAAAATATTAAGAAAAAAATTGTCATGTAATCAGGAAAAAGTCTGAATTTTTTATTATAAGGAAAATTGATATAATTTTGTAGCATAAAGTTGAAATATTAAAGAAAAAATGTTTTCTTAAAGGGATAGTTAGGAGTTTTTGACATGAAGTTGTATGACATCCATCAGCAGTGTAGTACGTCAGTAGTCCCTTGCTCCCCTCCACTTGGTACCCTATGTCCAGTTCTGGTCGGATTTCGGTGATGAACGTAGTTCCAGGTAGTCGCTGGGGTTACACAAGTAAGGCGTTTGGCTCCCCAAAACAACATGTGTTCAAAAGAGTAATATTCCATTCTTGTGTGTGTGATGAAGACGCTCGCATCTTCTTTCGTGACGGAGCGCCGCGGCCAGCTTGTTTACGCGTGAGTTCCACAGCGGAAGAAGTTGCAAGCGTCTTCGTCACACACACGAGTGGACAGGCGACAGTGCGCAGGGATACGGCGGGAGAGAAATATAAAACCAAGCGATTTGGGGGAGGTGAGTCGCTTTTGATGGACTACACTGCTGATGGGGATGTCCCACAACTTCATGTCAAAAATCCAAACTATCCCTTTGAAGTCGTAATATTATTATGAGAAACAAACAAAACAAAACATACTTTTTGGAAAATTAGGTTGGAGAAAAAGTTATATTATGGGAATAAAATCAGAATAGTCTGGGAATAAAAAAAAATATATAATAATAATAAAAAGTCATAATATTATGAAAAACAATTACAAGAAGAAAGTTTAAATAGTTGGAAAATTAAAAAAAATCTGCAGAAATGGGAGGAAAAACAGCTGTAATTTTACAAGAATAAACTTGTAATATTATGAGGAAAAATAATGTCATTTTGGCAGCATAGAGTTGAAATGTTAAAGAAAAATATGTTGTTTTTTTAGCTGTAATATGAGCAACAAACAAAACAAAGTTTGGAAAATTCGGTTGGGGAAAAAGGTAAACTATTATTCAACTAAAATAAGAATATTACAAGAGGAAAATCTTCAAAGATTAAGGAAGTAGAAAGTTGAAATATTTGGAAAACTTAAAAAATAATGGGAAAAAAGCAGAGAGCAAAGATGATCCTAATAGGCTTTTTCACCTAATACGACAAGGCTGAGGTGGACTTCATACAGCATCGATCATTTCTTAGCACATCTTGGCAAAGTTGCATCCTTTCATGTTTCACGATGTGGCCCTCGCTGGAATGAGCTTGGGCGCCCCATGCTACAGGAAAATCCGGCTTTTTGAGGGAAAACACCATTTTTATTCGATTGTTTCTTTGTCTTTAGTTGGTGTTCATGTGCGTTTTGTGACGGGCAGCAAAGACATGGCCTCTCCTGTCGGGGCGTCTAAAAAACACGTTTGTGCGTTTGCTGTCCAGCAGTCGGTAGAAATGAAAGTCTTGCCCTTGCAGCGGATGTTTGACCTTTTTTTTTTTTCCTGTGCTGCAGCTTTCCCGCCGATCTCCTCTTCACCAGCTCCTCGGGGGAACTGTGGAGGATGGTGCGCATCGGGGGACAGCCGCTGGGCTTCGGTGAGGGGCTCGATCCAGGATGGCCGAGGCCGGGGTGAAGATCACGATCAGGACCCGCTAATAAACCCTCCATGTTGTCTTTTTCTTTTTGTTCTCAGACGAATGCGGAATCGTGGCGCAGATCTCCCGGCCGCTGGCTGACTGCGACATCTCGGCCTATTACATCAGCACCTTCAGCTTCGACCACGCTCTGGTCAGTTTGACACGCGCACACACACACACACACACACACACACACACACCAGCACTACTCACATGTTTAGCATTTATTTCAAGCCCTTTGTTTGTCATGCGGGGAGTTGATACGTCGCATTCCTTTGGCGTTTGCTCACCAACAGGTGGCGAGGACGTCAAAATGATTTTTTCAACTTTTCTGATATAATAATCAATCATATTTATTCAACTGTTATTCTTTATGATTAAATATTTTCATTTAATTACACCTTTTTGTTCTTTTTTTTCACTTTTTGCTGAGAGTTTTCATGCTTGGTTGTGTTCTTAAAAATGTGCCGCAGCCCAATTTTTTTTTTTTTTTTTTTAAGTGCTGCGGGCCATTAACGGTCCTCGAGCCGCACTTTGCACACCCCTCTAGATGGTCTAAATTGGTTCGTTGATGCCAACGCTGTATGTAAAAAAAGGTGTGTTTTGCTTAAGACTCTTCCGGGCTGAGAAAAGTCAAGTTGAACTAAATTGTCTTCACTGTTAACAATTTTAACTCGCTGAAGACTCTAAACCGTATTCAGTGTTCACGAAAACACCGGCGTTAGCTTCGTTAGTTGAAAATTGTCTGTCGTGTTTATGAGAATGCGAACGCGAGGTTTGTTAAAATTGTCAAAATTGTCTGCGGTATTTTGGAAAACCCGAATGTGAGGTCATTTGGAATCTCTCAATTGTCCGCAGTGTTTACGAAAATGCGTACACTAGGTTCGTTGAAAACTAGCGCAGTTGAAACTCTAAATTGTCTGTGGTGTTTACGAAAACACGTATGTTTGGTTCGTTGAAAATTCTCAATTGTGCAGGTCAAATAAATGACCTGCAGGGCACTTCTCCCTGGCAGGGCAACGCTGTTGTGCACTTGAGGGCATCTCGATCTACAATTCCATCTGCCTTCAAGGCTGGCAGGACAGGGAAAAATACAAAACAAGGAAATTCTCAATTGTCCTCGGTGTTGACGAAAAGATGTACGTCAGGTTTGTTGAAAACTCGAAATATGTGCTTGCAATTCGTGGATGACTAAATTGTCTGCAATATTTGCAAAAATACAGAATTAGTGTTGTTGTCTTTTAAAGTTTCCACAAGAACGTACGACTGATTCGTTGATCTAAATTGTCTTTGATGTTTGCACAAATACGTGCAAGAAGTACGTTATCGTCCAAGTTGACGCCAGCTTCCTTGAAGACTCAATTATCTACGATGGAAAAAGTGCGTATGTGATTCGTTGACGACTGAGCTGTCTTTTGATGCTTGCAAAAACACGTCTGCTCATTTTACTGAAAACTCAAATTGCCTGCGATGTTTGCAAAAATACTGGTAGAGAAGCGGTCGTGACGAAAACACGGCGATGTTCGCAAAACACGCGCATGAAGTTCATTAACGACTAAGTTGCATTTGATGTTGACATTCATTCATAACTAAATTAGAGGCAGTGTTTAAAGAAAATCCATACATGTTGAAATTGTCTTGTACATTTACAAAAATACCTTTTGTTAGGTCTGACGAAAACTTAACAAGACACATCCGTTAAGTCGATTGACCAGTAGATTGTCAGCGATGTTAACAAAACGTTGGGTACGTTGGGTCCATTGACAACTAGATTGTGTCCGACATGAACAAAATGGGTAGATAGTTTTCAATGTTAACAAAACGGGTCTGTTAGGCCCACTGACGACTCAATTGTCTCCGAAATTAAAATATGTTAGGTTGACTGACGACTAGATTGTTTTTAACATTAACAAAACACGTTTCAGCGTTAGCAAAAGGCGTACGTCAGGTCCACTGACGACTAGATAGTTTTCGACATTAACAAAATGCGTACATTAGGTCTATTGATCACTACACTGTTTTCAATGTTAACGAACGCGTTGTTTCAGCGTTAACAAAACGTGTACGCTAGCTCCACTGACGACTAGATAGTTTTCAGCGTTAGCAAAATGCGTATGTTAGGTCTACTTACGACTAGATAGTTTTCAATGTTCCCAAAACGCGTATGTTAGGTTCACTGGCGACTAGATAGTTTTTGCCGTTAATTAAATGCGTTGTTTCAACGTTAACAAAACATGTACGTCAGGTCCACTGATGACTAGATTGCTCTCCGACATTAACAAACCGTGTACGTGAGGTTCATGGATGACTCGATTGCTCTCCGACATCAACAAAATGCGTACGTTAGGTCGACTGACGACTGGATTGTTTTTGACGTTAGCAAAACGCGTACGATAGCTCCACAGACTCCTGGATGATTTTCAATGTTTACAAAACTGACTGTTAGATTGTTTTTAACATTAACAAAACACGTTGTTTCAGCCTTAGCAAAAGGTGTGTGGTAGGTCCAATGACTCCTACGTTGTTTAAAACATGAATAAAACGTGTACGTTTGGTCCACCGATGACTAGATTGTTTTCGATGTAAACAAAACGTGTATGTTAGGTTCATTGATAACTAGATTGTTCTCTGACATTAACCAAAACACTTACGTTACGTCCACTGACAACTTGATTGTTTTCAACATTAACAAAATGCGTTGTTTTAACATTAACGAAATGCGTACGGAAGGTCCACTGACTACTAGCTTGATCTCTGACGCTAACAAACACGTACATTGGGTCCACTGACGACTAGATTGACCTGTGAGTAAACAAACGTGTACGTTAAGTTCATTGACGACTACCGGTAGATTGTTTTTAACGTTTAAAAAAAAAAAAAAACGCGTACGTTAGGTCCACTGACACATACATTGTTTTCAACGTTAACAGAGCTTGCAGATCGTTTTCAACGTTAACAAATGCGTACGTCAGGTCCATTGACGCCGAGATCGTTTTAAGCGTTAACAGAACGTGTAGATTATTTTTGACGTTAACAAACGTGTACGTTGGATCCATTGACTACTAGATTGTCTCCAACGTTAGCAAACCACATGAAGTTCATTGACGACTAGACCTGACGTACGTGTTTTGTTAACGTTGGCTAGTTGTTACCAAACTACGTACCTGACGACTGGATTATTTCCTGTGTTAACAAAACACGTACGTTAGGTTCACTGATGTGTGTGTGTTTTAGGAATTGTGTGTGTGTTTGTGTTTTTAGGAAGTGCCAGCACGGTTGCGTAGTAAATGATTTAGCTAACTTTATGAGGTCGCACTATTAGTCTGCACGTTGTTGCAATGCTAGCATAGCAGAGCTGTCGTCATGACTTTTGCAGAATTTTGCAAGTGTCTCGGAAGTTTGTCATTACAGGAACCGGGGTGTGTATTTTTACCACTGGACCGGCCTAATTTTAGTCACTTCGCTCTAAAGTAGTAAACAGAAGCTGTCACCCCTGTGGGGGTGGGGCTGAGGGGAGGCCTTGTGGCTTTGCAACGCTATTGTAACCGCAAAGGTCGCCAAAAGTTGAGGGTCTCCCCAATCAAGAGCAATGTTTTAGACTTAATTGCAACAAGCGGCTTCCTCTTTTGGCCTTTTTAAAGGATGCAAGAATTTAAACCCAGAAAGAGGAAGAAAGATGACAGTTTTCCCAAATGCAGCAATTGCCAGTTAAGTCCGACGCCTTGTGTCTGTCGTCATCAAAGCTTGGACGGCACAGACACATCTGGCTGTGGAGATGTCGAGTGCTTGACCCCCCCCGTACGCAAAGACGGGCAGCAGTGGGAAAAATAAAAGTCTTTAATTAAGCAAACAGAGGTGACAGAGATAAAAAAGGCTGTGTGACAAGGTAGACACTTGAGGTCAAAGGCAGTATAGACGGAGCGGAGGAACATCTAAGTGACAGCACCTGCGCCGTACAGCAGACGACGCTGGGCTTTTCAACCCCACTAAGAGGAATTGTGGCCACTTGTGCAAACATACCACTACCATACCACTACCATACCGCTACCATACCACTACCATACCATACCATACCACTACCATACCACTACCATACCACTACCATACCACTACCATACCACTACCATACCACTACCATACCATACCGCTACCATACCATACCATACCGCTACCATACCACTACCATACCATACCACTACCATACCATACCACTACCATACCACTACCATACCACTACCATACCACTACCATACCATACCACTACCATACCGCTACCATACCGCTACCATACCGCTACCATACCGCTACCATACCGCTACCATACCACTACCATACCATACCGCTACCATACCATACCACTACCATACCATACCATACCACTACCATACCACTACCATACCACTACCATACCATACCATACCACTACCATACCATACCATACCACTACCATACCACTACCATACCACTACCATACCACTACCATACCACTACCATACCACTACCATACTATACCGCTACCATACCATACCATACCGCTACCATACCACTACCATACCATACCACTACCATACCATACCACTACCATACCACTACCATACCACTACCATACCATACCACTACCATACCGCTACCATACCGCTACCATACCGCTACCATACCGCTACCATACCGCTACCATACCACTACCATACCATACCGCTACCATACCATACCACTACCATACCATACCATACCACTACCATACCGCTACCATACCACTACCATACCGCTACCATACCACTGCCATACCGCTACCATACCACTACCATACCGCTACCATACCATACCACTACCATACCGCTACCATACCATACCGCTACCATACCACTACCATACCACTACCATACCACTACCATACCACTACCATACCACTACCATACCGCTACCATACCGCTACCATACCGCTACCATACCGCTACCATACTGTCCTGCGGAACATGACATAGAGTGTTAACTATTAACCTAATTAACTATTAACTACTACCTAATTATGCCATTAACTAATTACAATAAACGGCAAGACGGGTCCATGAAATCATGAATGAAATAGTGAAATCATTAATTAAATGGTGAGATAAAGGATTAAATATGTAAATAATGACAGTATACAGTGTGTTTTTACTGTGAATAAACTGGTATTTCAATTTCAATTCATTACTGACACATTAAAGTGCTTATTTGACGATGTATTCGTTTATTTCATTCTGTCCCATTGAATCCTCCATCGTCATTGCCGATACCCATAAATAATAGACCACCAGTGTCGCAGCAGACACCGCAATGACTTCCTTTACGCTCCAACGGGTCAGTTATGCAGCTACGCAAAATAAAGCTTACAATATGCCAAATAAATATCATCAAATACTTATTACGTGATACTCAGTCAACAAGTACACAGACTTATTTAAGTATATTTGGCCTACATTCTTTCATACTTTTACACTTTTTTTTCTACTGCGCCCTCAGGCGCACACACAGAATTGATATCAGTATCGGAAACCTCAATGTCAGTAGTATCGATATTTTGGTATCGATTCACCCCTTTGCTGGTTTTCATGCCAGTCATGAGCAATGAAGTGTTCGGCTACGTGACGGAGATGTGTGCACCGGTACAGTAATGTCCCCTTCTATGGTTATCATCGCATTTCCCCTTCTTGTAACGTCCTTGAGATTTGCCGTGATGACACGAGAGGCACCTTTATTCCCTCCTGGAAATGGTCAACTTTGGCGGGTCTTTCCCAGGTCCCCGAGGAGGACATCGAGAGCGTGACCGACGTGCTGCAGCAGCAGAGGAAGGACCCGACCGCCAGCTGATCCTGGAGGTCCCGTCTGAGCCGAGTGCAAGCCTAGCATAGCCTAGCATAGCCTAGCAACAAGTATTGACAGTCGCCACCAGAACAGCGAGCACTTGCTTCCCCGTCGTGTCTTCAGCGAGCCCTGACCCGATCATTGGACGGGGGCGGGGCATGCGGTCTTCCCCTAGCCTTTACGTAATAACGGCTAATAATCAGCTAATGTCCACGCTAGAGACGGCACTTTTTACCCGTTTTGCTCCAAAAATGGTGTCTGGGCAGTTAACTGAGGCACGACGTTTCATAGGCGTGGCGTTTCATAGGTCAGCTTTTCGCCAACATTATTATGATTATTATTATTATTAACCAAGGTCATTAACTTAGAGTTCCTTATTATTTGCACAAAATGTTATTTTAGCTAACGTCACAAGGGACTTTTGAGTACAACTCCGTTTTGCACCATTTGAAATGTTACATGAGTGTTTGTAAAGCGGCCTTTGTCAATAAAATGTACGGAAACTTGACTTTTTTGATACCGATTTTTTACCCCCACAGAAAATAATGTAAAGTGAATTTATCCGTTACAGGGTCAAACTGTCGTATTGACTGGACAGGCACTGTTTTCAGTGGCAGATTTTCACCTGGAGGGGCTAAACGTGTACATTTTGCCCACTGGATGTTTTTCATTCCCAACCCTTACGACAAAAATGGCATAAAAATCTAACAAAAAACGCTCAGGTTTGACATGTTTGAAACAATCTGATGTGATGAAAGTGGGGGGAAAAAAAATGTACTACATTTTTATTTGCCTCTTGAGAGACGACCCAGCTTGGATGCCTCAGAACGCCGATCACCTGTGGCTAGCACGATTGCAGCCCGCAGCGATCCTTTGTGTCGTGTCTTGACCTAACTAACGTCTTTGGCAGCGCCATCCTCTCGCTTTTCACACAGTAGCAATCATGTCTGCCGTGTGGAACCTGAACTACCAACACGTGCCACGGCAACGATGTTGCGGGGGTGGCACGTTACGAAGCTTTAATACGCCAGTTGGAAAAACAAACAACTGACGGAGGACGGTGAGTTTTCGAGGCTCACCGCGTGATTGGTCAAGGCAGTTAACGTAGCCGTGTGGCTAACACTCGCACGTATGTGTGTGACGGTCGAAAGGCTAAGCTAATAACCCGAAAAATAATTGAATTCATTGGACGAGGTGACCGGCCTTGGAGTGGAGTGCTTTCTCACTTTCAGGTCCACCAACGTACTCTCACATCCAAAGTGTCCCGAAGAAGGCGGGTCATCCTCTGGAAGGTTCACCAGTGGCAAATTGTATGTTCTCTTCACAAAGTAGGTCAATTATGTTTCTGTCTGTTTTTTTCATATCATATAGCCAGAAGCAGTAGCAGGGGCGCGGCCAGGAATTCTGGGTTTCATGAAAAAAAATTACATTGCCCCCCCTTTATTAATTAATGACTAATTTTATTCGGAATTACCTATTTTTGGTTGCTGTTGCTCTTGTCTCTCTCTGTGTTGCTGCCCTGTTGTCCCCGCACTGCCCCCTCTGTTTTCTTTTCTCTTCTTTTCTATCCACTCCTGCTCCGGTCCGGCCGCTCCAATTAAATAAATTGTGAAGAGTATCTTACACTTTTCCCTGGCAGAGCGAATCTGTTGAGGGCATTTAGATGAACACTACTATAATGCGCTGATGGCTGAACAGGACCAAAAAAAATGCCCCTGGCATTCAAGGGACCTTGGAATTGTCCTGACTTTTCCCCTTTAAAGGCACCCTGGCCAATAGCACTATTAATTACACATTTTTGAAGCTGTGGTGGTGGGATGCATGAGAGGGCGGATTGCCGCCGCTGTGTCGTACCACTGCTGTGTCTGCCATTTTTTTTTAGGACAAATAGCAGCACATAGAAGCACATCTCCACTCATTGTGCTCATTGGTCATGAAGCACAGGTGCCATGCTTGGATGGAACACTTGCTGAAAACTACTCGACATCAGCTGGTGAGCTCCTGCTAGCGTAGGAGCTACCTGTTGGAGACCCCTGTGATAGCGTCGCTGTCTAAAGCTGGACTGACTACGTGTTTCTGTCGCACAACTCCAACACACAACTAGTGTTGCGGAGACAAGTCATAAGCATTATGGCGATAACAAGAGAGCAAGTTTGTTCAGCGATCAACACGCTGGCATAGATGGGCTTGGCATGTGCCGAGCTGCCGTCGATTGGCTGCACATTTTACGGACTATTGTTCGTTCTCCCGATAATAAGAAGCAAAGTGAAAGTCAACACAGGCTGGCGTGTCTGTCACACACGTGGAAGTACCAGCAAGGCCGACAGGCCATTGCGGTGCACACTTATCAAAAATAAAGCGCAGTGAAACATTTTTATGATATTTTAAATCGTTTTGAAGCTAAATGTTGTCAAGATGTGCGTAAATAATACGCTATATATGCACCTGTATAGCACATGCATGTGTATACATTCATGCAATACATTAGTTTCAATTGTTTTCAAGTTTTAAAAAAAAACAACTCATTTTTAAGGTGTGGTGGCTTTATTTTGTAGTGACGATCAATTACGTGTAGCGTAAACCCTGCATTAGCATTACATTATTAGCCAGTCGCATTATAAATCCATGTGATCGGTTTGGAATCGGCAGCATAAAACCCTGATTGGAGCATCCCTAAAATATATACACAGTATATACGGTATGGTGTTTTTATTAGAGGGCCCCGTTTTGGTTTTTGTGATGAACTCCCAAAAAAATGCATCAAACCTGTTTGTTTTTTTTTACCATGGGGGCGGGGGCAGATGGAGGTCAGGTGTTCTGACAAAAAGGGCATCAAACCCTAAAGAATTGGGCCCAATTTGGGAGCTCAGGTGGGTAAGTGTAGGCAAGGATCCCCGAGTGTTGACTGTGGCAAAAAAAAAAAGTGAAACGAAGCGGACACAAAAGCGAGAGCCTCAAGTGGCCAGCGGCCGCCACGGTGATTGCAAAATGGACTCTGTGTCACTCGTTTGCCGTGACTCACGCCGTCCGCGGCTCGGCGACTTCAATTTTCAAGATGACGGCGGTGACTGTCAGAGGCTCAGGCACGTACGCCATAACCGGAAACCCCAAACCACAACAGTCAGCTGTCAGGACAGTGAGGGAAGGAAAAAAAACAAAAGACAAGATGACAATCAGTAAATCTTCTTAAAAGGACAGAAAGTAAGATCCTTTAGAGTAGTCAGTGCACAGCTCGCATGGCGGTATCGATGTACGATGCTCCACTGTAGGAATGTTCAGTGAAATGTACACGGCTGTACAAGCTGCACACTGACTACTCTAAGTAGTTTTCTTTCTGTAGTGTTGTCGCTTGATGAGATTCCTGCTGAAGGCGTGTACCCGCGTCGCTCATGCGGACTATTTTTCCGTCTTTTACAAACTCGGGGGATCCTCACACCCCCGCACGCTGGGAGGATGCTGAATCGAGTCAGAAAAGCTGGTGTGACAAAGCGCCGTCACACCGTGAAGCATGTTGGACACGTGTTGCGACATGGGATAGTTATTCGCCATAAGTGTGTGTCAGCGTGGGGGGGTGGAGGGGGGGGGACGTCCTGAATGCACTTAAAAGCGGATCGCACCTCAGACGGGGACACCGGTGGACAAGTGACAAGTTCTACGCTCGCCATGGCTTCCAAGCTACTCACGCACTGTGGTAAGTACGCGTGTGTCACGTGTGTACTTTCTAATGTTTTATTCGACATTATTAGCACATGAACCCTTCATATATGAAAAGAATTATTTACTTACATTGCTTTTCACAGACACAGCATTTTTATTATTATTATAAAAAAAAATAGAAAAATATATATACACATATTTAATATAAATGTTTTGAAAATAAAATCTTTTTTGCATTTTATTTGACATGGTTACGCACATTAAACGTACACGGTGGCTTACTGCATTTTCTACGTTAACAACTTCACAAGAGTATACGTACCACGTCACTGAAAGTGTTTGAAGTCATGTTGAAGGTGTTTTAAGTACACATATGTATTCAAATAGTTTTACATTTTTTCAATCAAATATTTTCACATCTTATTGGACAAATGCAACAAAGTACGCACATGAAAAGTACGCTGCGGAAGACTGCATTTCCCGCTTTAACAACTACAAAATATTTTATTCCTCAAAAAATATACATACCACTTTACTGAGCATTTTAAAGGGTTTCAAGTCATTTTAAAATTGTTTAAAATATACACACATTCAAATAGATTTGTATTTTTTATATAAAATATTTTGACATTATTTTGGACTTATTTAAGATTTTTAAAAAATATATTTACCACTGTAATGATTCTTTTAAAGTAGTTACTGGTAATTATTCTAACTTTATAACCTTTTTTTTCACTGAGAGAAACCACGTGATTCTGACCAAACATGCTCAAGGAAAACAAAAAAATCGACATATTATTATTATTATTATTTTTAAAAATATATTTTTTTTCATTTCAATTGTTTTGTATGAATATGTGTATATTTTGATATATATTTCATTCATATTATTGTTCTGTCCGTTGTACATTATTCCTTCACACGGCCAACGGGCCTGAAAATACACGATAAACGGAATCAAATCAAATCAAATCAAAGTTATGCAAGGATGAAATTCCTAGTTTCCCAATGTTTTAGTCATAAGAAGTGTTTTTAAACACCAGCGCATGCACGCCATACATTCATCTCTGCTAGTAGCAGCGCTCATGTCCGTGAAGAAATGAGGTGTGCGCGTGCACAAAGAGTGCACGGATGACGTTGCTGTGAGAGTCAAGTCAAGACCTGATGGTTAGCGTACACGTGGAGATGTACACGGCACATCTTTGCTACTGGATGCTTTCCACATTCGCTCCATGTGAGCGCTTGTGTAGGAGTTACCGTGGCAACACAGATGCAACCACGCTGCCCCTTGTTCTGGGTGGGGTCTGCTGGGTTAGAAGGTTACACGTGGTACAGTTTTCTGTCATTTTATGTTCAGATAAGACTGTCAGCCATTTAAAAAAAAATGGCCGCAAATGGGGCCAGACTTTGGAGACCACTTGGAAAGTTTAAATCTGACATCTTTACCAAGAACCATCTCTTCTTTTGTTTTGTTTTGTTAAAAAATCACAGCCCTTTGTTTGTGGTTGTGCATTTTTCAACTCTTTTATTTGAGCAAAAATGGGGGAAAAAAAATGAAATGTTGATACTAATAACTAACAATAACACAAAGCTCCATATTTTTATTTTATTATATCTAATCTTACGAGAATAACGTTGGATTTTTGTCAAATAAAGTCCAACTTTATCAAGTAAAATGTAATATTTTAACAAGCACAATTAAATTAAACTCTAAACCCAAAAAAGCCAATTGCGACTTGTGAGATGGTGCCCCCCCACAAAAAATATATAAAATATATATTTTTGTGGAACATCTTTTTTCCCATTTTTTAATACATTACTTTAAAAATGATTATATATATATATATATATATATATATATATATAAACATTTATAATATACATATTTATATTTAAATATGACGGCTTTATTTTTTTATTTTTAACTTTTTTTTTACTTTTTTAAACTTTTTTTTATTATTATGACGGCTTTATTTCAATATATATTTTTGAAAATATGACTTTTTATTTGAATGATATATCACTTTTTAATTTTAATATAGGATTTTGAAAAACATGACTTAAAATATAATTGTTTTTGATAAGGCTTTTATATGAATTGTTTGAAAATATTTGACTTTTTTAGTTTAATGATTTTTAAAAAGTAGATTACTTTCTAAAATTTAACAACCAAAAACTCCAAATAAAATATAAAGAGGTCAAACTGAAATGTTTATACTAATAATTAATAATAACAAATAGTGGGGTTTTTTTTAGCCTATTTACAAAATAAAAAAAAAAAGAAAGAAAATGTCAAAGTGGGCCCTTACATCCTTTGATTTGTTAGCATGCGCCCCCGGTGGAAAAAGGGACAAGCTTGCTATTCGAGCGTGTTTAAAGCTTAATGTAGCATCTGCATACTCCCAGTGGGGGGCAGTGATGAGCACAGGAAGGAACTGCCTTTGTTTTCATGATGAATTCATTGTATCTTACGTACTGAAATCTGTCTTTCCCCAGCGCTGATCCTGGCGTTCCTGGCACTGCAGTGGCGCCCGACGCTTCTCGCCTCCATCAGTTGTCCCAACATCTTGGCCAGACTGACGTCTCTGACGACGACGCTTACATTTGAGACGGACCACCTGCTTAAGGAATACGTAAGCACCCTCCTTTTTGTGTCTCAGTGTGGTTTTGCCGCACTCTTGCTAACAATGTTGCAAAACGTCTTCGTGCATCCACTTCTGTCAACTGACGATAAACGTCACGCTCATGATCCTTATGGTCAATGTTGTACCTTCTGGTCAGTGGCACGTCCGTCTCTGGCTTTCGGGCAACAAACTACTGTGTCCACGGGTCACGGCTATGACCGTAATGTTAGTCATGTACAACGTCTCGTGTTTGGGAAGGAAGTAACACAGCAGCCTCAGTGGCAGGCCGGTGCTGCATTCAGGAAAACTGGGAAGGTGTAAAACCGCAGCTCTTTGACTGGGAAGCGGAATAAGAGAGGTTGTATCTTGTTGAGGAAAAAAAGTTTTTTGAGATCTTTGTTTCATTTGATTTTACTTCATTTTACTTCAATAAAGATGGATTTTTTTTTTCTGGGCGTTACACGATTTCAGTCAAATTTGAAATGTCGTATTTTAACAAGCAAAATACAAAAATAAAAATAAAAAAACCCAACTTGTTGACTGTTTTTCTGCAAAAAAAACAGTTTGTTTTTGTTTTGGAAAGGTTTACTTTTTTCCGCAAACTTTTTTTTAAAAAAAGAAAAGATTTGTATATATTTTTTATGTAATGTTTTTCTTATTAAACATTTTTATGTTGTTATTTAAAAAAATATAAAATAATTAAGATATTATTCTTTTCAATTATGACATGTTTTAAAAATATGCCTTTTTTATTTAAATATATGATTTTTTTGAAAATATGTTACTTTTATTTTAATGTCATGTTTTATTTTTTCAGGTTAAAAGTTAATATATGATTTTTTTTTAAATATATGACTTTTTAAAACTGTGACTTACGATGAATGATGAAATGACCTTTGATAAAAGGTGACTTTACTCCTGTAGTGTCATTTTTTTCCTCTTGAGTGCTTCTTGGTACTTCCTGTGTGTAAGTAACGAACGTAATGAATGGATCTTCATCGCTCTTCCTCCACAGAGGACCTTCCACGGTCTGACGAACACGACCCCCAATCATGTTCCCGACGCCACCGTCGTGGGCATCGGCTTCTCGGAGCAGCTGCAGGACATCTACGCCAAGAGCGTGCAGTACAACAAGCGCATCGCCAATGTGGAGGACTACCAGAAGAACAACTGGAGAAACCCGCCGTCCGTGGGCGAGCCTCTGACCCAAGTCAAGGGTAGTCTTGTCAGCCAAATGAACCTTTTGAAGGTTCTGGGCAAGATCATTCAACCAAATGCCCCGTTGGTGACGGCGGAGCCTCCTCCGCCATCCGACAATCACTCTTATGCAAAGAAGATGTACGGCTTGGGGGCCATCGTGGGCTTGAAAGACTGGCTCTCACAAGTCCTTCAGGCCCTGAGGGCGGCCCCAGACGTGTGCGATACCCAGACGGCTGGGACCCAGCCCTATTGAAGGATCCCGTTACTGCAAGGGTTGTGGAAAAACTGTTCCTCGCAGGGGCCATCAGAGGGTGGAGACCTCTGGCCTGATCCAAAAACCTACTGATAGTTTCACCATTTATTGTTATTTTGCACAAAAAACCTCCGTGGCCCATGGGCCACTACTGGGACAAACTGGGGGGAGACAAGAATTTAGATCTCTGCCTGGATCCAGGATCCAAAAGGTAGTCGGGTCTGAACTTTCCCCTTTTGCTTCATTTATATTCTTTTACTAGAATTCATGTTGCACATAAAAGTATTCATTGGAAAGTTCTGCTCTGGTTGTGGAAAAACCTGCAGACCTCCAACTAGCATCCAAATCCAAAAGGTAGTCGGGTCTGAGCTGGCATTTTCTACTGCTGAATTTTATTAGACCTTCATTTGGCACCAAAAAGTATTCACTGAAAACTCAAAGCTCAGGGAACTGAAAAACTGGGAGAAGTCAGGGAGCGCAGACCCCAGAATCTAGATCCAGAAAGTAGTCGGGTCTGAAGTAGTAATTCTGCTGTTGCTTTCATTAGGTCTGAATTTTGCACATTTGCGACTCCTTGCACATGAATAGAACACTTCTCTGCTTGTGGAAAAGCCAGGGGGAGTCATAGGGCTGCACACTTCAAACTAGTATTCAGGCCCAGAAGGCAGTCGGCTCTGAACTGTTGAGTCGTGTGTTATTCTTTTAGTAGAAATTAATTTTGCACAAAAAACTCGGAAGAGTTCTGCTCAGGGTGCAGAAAACCCGGGGGAAGTGACGCGTGCGCAGGCCCCAGAATCTACCAAAAGGTAGTCGGGTCTGAAGTAACGGTTTCACGGTTCGTTGTTTTTCCATTATAAATCCTTCATTCTTTTGCACTGAAGTCCAAACCCTTGACGCCTGAAAGAGGAAGTTTGTGGGAGATCTTTAAAAAAAAAAAAAAAAAAAAAAAGCTTGCGGTGACATTGACGTTGCCACGCTCACACTTTTACTCAGGGCCCCGACTTCCTCTGACTTGTGAGCTGCAGGGGCCACCTTACCAAAGATTGATAACGCTGCTGTTTCCGCCGCAGTGCATTGTTTATTTATTTTATTGCCATGTCTTCTCATTTTTACTATATTTTCATCTATTTTTCTAAGGCCACATTTGTGTAAGGCTTGTTATTTATTCACATACAAACAGTATAGTACATATATACTGTATCAGTGAAAATGATTTGTTTTCATGTATTTTTATTAAGTTATTTTTTAATAAAATCTGTACTTGTACCTTTACTTAAGTATGTTTTCATTGAAGTATTTCAATTCACTACATTTAAAATATGTATATATACAGTATACTAGTGAATGGTGAATTCTGTGTTCTATTTTATTAGAACTTAATTTTGCACAAAAAAAAAGTCTTCATTCATAAGTTGTACTCAATTAAGGAGTGCAGACCTCAGCCCAGGCCACAGAACCCTGGTCCAGGAGGTAGTCGGGTCTGAAATGACGTTTTGCATAGCTGGATACTGTCTTTTTCTATTACAACTTCATTTGGCACAAAAAAGTTTCAATTCAAAAGTTTTGCTTATTCAGAGACTGCAGACCTCTTCCCAGGCCCCAAGTCGAGAGGGTAGTCGGGTCTGAAATGATATTTCACACTGCTGAATTCTGCTTATAGTTTTATTAGAACTTGATTTTGCACACCAAAAAAGTCTTTATTCATAAGTTGTGCTCCGTTAGGAAGTGCAGACCTCGGCCTCGGCCACAGAATCCAGGTCCAGAAGGTAATCGGGTCTGAAGTGATGTTTTCCATTGCTGAATACTGTGGATTTTTTTTCTATTGCAATTTCATTGTACACAAAAACAAGTCTTAATTCAAAGGTTTTGCTCATTTGGGGACTGCAGACTTGCAGGCAACAGAATCTTAAGTCTAGACCAGCGGTCACCAAGGTTTTTCCTTGTGAGAGCGACTTTTACAAAATGAAAATGGCCAAGAGCTACTCATTTTTGTAGCATTTATTTCCAGAGCATATTTTAAACCCAAACAAAACGAATATGCTTGTTTTACCAGAACATGAACAAAATGCTGGTGTCCACAACTCACATGTTGTATTTCACAATGCATTTCTTTCTACTGTTCTTTCATTATTAACTGAAAACCTGAATGAAAAGCAGGCTTGCGGGCACCTCATGTGGTCGTGGGGGGCTACCTGGTGCCCGTGGGCACCACGTTGGTGACCCCTGCCCTAGAGCGTAGTCGGGTCTGAAATGAAATTTACCAGTGCTGAATTCTTTGTATAGTTTTATGAGAACTTGACTTTGCACACAAAAAAAGCCTTTATTCAAGTGTTCTGTTAATTAAAAAAGCGTAGACCTGTTCCCTGTAAATACTGGTAAAAACTGTGGACATCCAACCTGCTCCAGCATGTGTTAAAGAAAACTCATCATGCTTGCATCACTAAGAAGTTCAGCTTTTGCCTGAATTAGTCCCAAAATGCTCACGTTTGACGTATTATCCTGCAGTATTGTTTTGATCACGTTGGGCTTCAAACCGCTCAATCCAACGTGATGTTTCTCCACAGTGGCAGAATTAATCAAGCTGCCAAAGACACCAACCGGTTTCCCAATTAGGACATTTTTGTTTTGCTTGCTCAGCCTTCAGGATGATTAATTGTCCCACGTCCATCCGTCCCTTGAAGGCACCGTGACAGGGCGCTAGGAGGAGTCACCGCTTTGGACTCCAATCATGGCGGAACATGTGGACAGATGGAAGGGAGCAGCATGAACACTGTCTGGGCCTTCTGCGATTGTACACACGAGTATTTTGTTCATTACCAGACACTTCCTCATTTGTTTGCATCTTGCATGTCTTCCAGGCTGCCTCAAACCAATGTCACATACGCTTTCACAATCGCTTTTACTCATTTCCAAAACATGCACGATACATTTGATGACACAATTTGACAGTTTTAAAACTACAATGGCACTCCAGGGAGCCGAGGCCTCCTTGGTGGAGGTACAAGAGACGTGAATTCATGACTGGTGCTGAGCAAAGAGCTGCCTGATGATCATCACGGATGACTGGATGGAAGCGGTTGATGCACTTATGAAGTGTAAAAAAACAACAAAAACAAAACAAAAACAGTACAGTATTTGTGTGTGGATGCCAACAATGGCAAAGTCTGTTTCCTTTCCGTTGTGCCGCACAAGTCCGACTCTTACAGTACAAGGAGTTCTGGAGGGCTCTCTCCGTAGCAGTACTTGGCTTGGGGGTTCCGGTACGTGTTCTCATGTTGGACACTCTACAAAAACATTTTTATTGTGAGCGACTGGTGAAAACAAGCCGATCAGAAACACATATACAGGACAAGACACTAGGGATGCACACATACACCTTTTTTCACTTACCATCCGATAACTGAATTTGGACATCCACAGATACCGATACAATTCTGATACCAGAGCTCTGTTCGCTTTAATATTATTATAATTGTAGTTGGCGTGCATGTGCGAACAAAGCTATGTTCGCTGACACTCTTTTGGCTACATTCACTGATATTCTTCTAGCTACAATCACTGATACTTTTTTTGGCTACGTTTGCTGATCCTCTTCTGGCTATGATCACTGACACTCTTTTGGCTAGGCTAGCTGATATTCTTCTAGCTATGATCATTGATTATCTTTTGACTACAAGTATGTTTGTGATACTCTTTTGGCTACATTCGCTGATACTCTTCTAGCTATGTCAGCTGATACTCGTTTGGCGAACTACATTTGCTGATATTCTTCTAGCTGTGTTCACTGATTCTCTTTTGGCTGCCTCCTGTACATTTGCTGATACTCTTCTAGCTATGTTCGAAGATACTAATGTTAATACTTTAACATTATTATTATTGTAGCCGCAGTGCACGTATGTATATAAAATTTCACATGTGCTACATTAAAGTGGGGTTGTAGGTCGTTTTTGGCGACACCTAGCGGCCGCCATAATAGCATACCGGACACTTTTTGCTATGGAATACTTTCTAATACACTTCTGCCTTGGAGACTTTGTAAGTAATGTGCAATTATACTGATAAGATACAGCAGTGTTGTTTAATTAGGACACTAATTACGTCTAGCTTGGAGACTGTAGCTGCTGTGTCCGCTACTGACTAACTAAATACACACGTATGATTTTCAGTCAATTTTAATTCATTTGTGAAAACAAAAATGAAGTTCTAGTGTCTAAATACAGCTGCTTGACACGTTTCTTAACACAGGGATGTGCATAAAAGTGTCTTCTTTGAGAACATTCCGACATTTATTAAACAGCTAAGTTTTTATTGTATCCATATCCAAATGTACTTATCTCAGCTTCTGTAGCTTTAGTTTGTCTCCTTGTTAGTGTAAACACTACCCCCCCCCTTTGGCTTTGTCTTCTTCTCTTGCGAATTTAATGTTGTTTGGAGCGGTGCCACAACACTCCTAACAAAATTATTATTTATTATATCTGGCGATTTCAACCACTGTAACCTCAGGACTGTCCTCCCCAAATATTACCAGCATGTGAGCTTTCCCACAAGGGAAAATAACATCCTGGACCAAGTCTACAGCAACATGAAAGGTGCTTTGAAGGCTGTTCCAAGACCCCACTTTGGAAAGGCTGACCACATCTCTATATTCCTTTATCCAACATACAGACAACTTCTTAAAAAAGCTCCCCCTGTACGTACAGCAGTTAAAGTGTGGAATGAAGAAACTGATCAAGTACTTCAGGACTGCTTTGGCTGCACAAACTGGGATGTGTTTAAAACTGCAGCGGGGAGGGAAGATTGTACTGTTGATTTGGATGAATATGCTTCTGCTGTTACTGGCTACATTAGCACATGTATAGAGACTGTTACCACCACCAAGTATTACAGAAAATACCCTAACCAAAAACAGTGGATGAACTGTGATGTAAGGGCTAAGCTACGTGCTCGTTCGACTGCATTCGTCATGGGCACCGCTGAGGACTACAAAAAGGCCAGATATGACTTGAGGAGGTCCATACGGGAGGCCAAAAGACAGTACAGACAGAAGCTGGAGGGCTACTATTCCACCTCAAACCCTCGGCGCATGTGGGCGGGGCTCCAGCACATCACAGACTATCGACAGCAGAGTAGCGTAGCCACGTCCAGCCATACCACACTTCCAGATGAGCTGAACGAGTTCTATGCCCGCTTTGACACCCAAACTCCTGATGAGCAGAGAGGGTGGCTGAACCTGGGGAGCACACAGGACTCACCTCTCATGGTGACATCAGCTGATGTGCGCAGGGTTCTAAACAAAACAAACCCACGAAAAGCAGCAGGGCCAGACAACATCTCAGGACGTGCACTTCGGGTTTGCTCATCAGAGCTAGCTGATGTGCTTGCTGACATATTTAACCTGTCGCTTGCACAAGCATCTGTACCGACCTGCTTTAAGTCCACCACCATAGTGCCCGTACCCAAGAAGAGCAACGTGAACCTGCTTGAATGACTATCGCCCTATAGCACTCACTCCTATTGTTATGAAGTGCTTTGAAAGAATAGTCATGACCCACATCAAAAAGAGCATCCCGGCGGCAACTGTGGACTCTCTACAGTTTGCATATCGCCAGAACCGGTCCACGGATGATGCAGTCAACACTGCCATCCACACAGCCCTTTCTCACCTACAGGGCCAGGACACATACGTCAGAATGCTATTTATAGACTATAGGTCTGCTTTTAATACAGTCTGCCCCCACAAACTCACAAATAAGCTCCTCACACTTGGCCTGTCTCCCTCCCTCTGTAACTGGGTGTTTAACTTTCTCACAGGCAGACCCCAGTCAGTCAGAGTCCACA
Organism: Dunckerocampus dactyliophorus; assembly: GCF_027744805.1. Classification (NCBI taxonomy): domain Eukaryota; kingdom Metazoa; phylum Chordata; class Actinopteri; order Syngnathiformes; family Syngnathidae; genus Dunckerocampus; species Dunckerocampus dactyliophorus. The sequence continues at coordinate 33,530,133 of NC_072822.1, forward strand.
ATCGCACATCCAGCTCAAGAATTGTGAGCACTGGGACCCCACAGGGGTGCGTGCTGAGTCCGCTCCTCTACACGCTCTTCACCTACGATTGCGTGGCCTCCCAGAACAACACCAGCATCATTAAATTTGCGGATGACACTACAGTCATCGGACTGATCACTGGTGGTGTTGAAACATCATACAGAAGAGAGGTGGCGGACCTCACAGCTTGGTGTCGTGATAACAATCTCCTTCTCAATACAGATAAGACTAAAGAGATGATCAAAGGAGCCACATAGACCCCTGTTTATTGATGAGACTGAGGTGGAGAGGGTGAAAACCTTCAAGTTCCTTGCACACACATCAGCGAGGACCTCACCTGGTCTCACAACACCCAACAAATTATTCAAGATTCAAGATTCAAGATTCAAGAGAGTTTTATTGTCATGTGCATAGTACAACAGCAGTTATACCATGCAATGAAAATCTTATTCTGTTCATTCTCCCAAGAAAAGAAAGAAAACAAATGAAAGAATAAGAACATAAGAAACATAAACACATAAACATATATACCAATAAATTAAGCAACAACAACAGAAGAGACATTAATACAAGTAAATAATACAAATAAATAAATAAATAAAGTGCTATGAGTGTGTGCGTGTGTTGCGTGCGGCGTGTGCGAGTGCTTCGTTGAGGAGCCTGATGGCCTGTGGGTAAAAGCTGTTTGCCAGCCTTGTGGTCCTGGACTTCAAACTCCTGTAGCGTCTGCCTGACGGTAGGAGTGTGAATAATGAGTGTTGTGGATGTGTGCTGTCCTTGATGAGGTTGTGTGTTCTTCGTAGGACTCTAGTTTTATAAATGTCTTGCAGTGAGGGGAGGGCTGCCCCAACAATGTTCTGTGAGGTCTTGATCACCCGCTGGAGTGCCTTCCTATCACGTGTTGTACAGTTACCGTACCAAACAGTGATGGACGCGGTAAGGACACTTTCCATAGTGCATCTGTAGAAGCAACTCAGGATTGTGGTGGACATGCCAAATTTCCTCAGTCTTCTCAGAAAGTACAGTCTCCTTTGGGACTTCTTCAGAATTTGTTGGGTGTTGGGAGACCAGGTGAGGTCCTCGCTGATGTGTGTGCCAAGGAACTTGAAGGTTTTCACCCTCTTCACCTCAGTCTCATCAATAAACAGGGGTCTATGCGGCTCCTTTTCCCTTGTTCTTGGGTCGATGATCATCTCTTTAGTCTTATTTATAAATAAATTTATAAATTATGAAGAAGTCCCAAAGGAGACTGGACTTCCTGAGAAGACTGAGGAAATTTGGCATGCCCACCACAATCCTGAGTTGCTTCTACAGATGCACTATCGAAAGTGTCCTTACCGCCTCCATCACTGTTTGGTACGGTAACTGTACAACACGTGATAGGAAGGCACTCCAGCGGGTGATCAAGACCTCACAGAACATTGTTGGGGTAGTCCTCCCCTCACTGCAAGACATTTATAAAACTAGAGTCCTACGAAGAACACACAACCTCATCAAGGACAGCACACATCCACAACACTCATTATTCACACTCCTACCGTCAGGCAGACGCTACAGGAGTTTGAAGTCCAGGACCACAAGGCTGGCAAACAGCTTTTACCCACAGGCCATCAGGCTCCTCAACGAAGTACTCGCCGCACGCAACACACGCACACACTCATAGCACTTTATTTATTTATTTATTTGTATTATTTACTTGTATTAATGTCTCTTCTGTTGTTGTTGCTTAATTTATTGGTATATATGTTTATGTGTTTATGTTTCTTATGTTCTTATTCTTTCTTGTGTTTTCTTTCTTTTCTTGGGAGAATGAACAGAATAAGATTTTCATTGCATGGTATAACTGCTGTTTTACTATGCACATGACAATAAAACTCTCTTGAATCTCTTGAATCTTGAACAAAAAAAACAAACCTTGCTCTGCTGATAGCTCCAACATAAATACTGGTAAATGCGACTTATAGTCCAGTGTAACATATAGTAATGCCTTGTTTATTGCATTCAATCGGTTGCAGGCCCGGCCATGATAAGTGAACTTCCGCCAAGTCGGATTCCTTATTTCTAAATCAATATTTTGGTAGTTAAAGCAGAGAAAACCTGTTTACAACCTTCTAAATACAGTTTTTAACATTATTAAAGCCCTTTAGACATGAAATAACACCCCTACAGTCACTTTTACAATCGTACTACCCAATATAGTAGACATAATAGCAGAAAATAAGACACCAAGACTCGTGCTCGTGTGTGTTGCTGTAAATGTGTCCCAGTGGCGTGGACAGGAAATGCTGTCAGAGGTTCAGAGTTGAGTTTTAGCTTGGCATGGCTGCAAAAGTGCCATGTGTTAGGGTATTATTGTGCCTGTTGTGAGATCAATCAAACCTGCAATAAAAGCCTGTTGTTCCGCAGATCAAGTCTGGTGCGTGTGTGTCTCACCCAACATTACAGTTGCATTACAGACACCTCGTGACCAGTGCAGAGCACTACATATCATCACATCTTTCAATGCGTCTTCTGAATGCCTCATATTTGCATTTTACTTCATTTAGCCCTTTTTATGCTTGAAAATGCTTAATTTAGGAAAAACATTTGTTTGAATACACATACTGTGGCGAGGGACGACTGTAATTGGATTTTCGTGATTTCTTATCGGAAAACTTTATGCGTTTTTTGTATGATAGTTATTACTATTATTAGTAGTATCTTTATTCCCATAATATTTTGACTTTAAAAGGTCAGGTCAGGCTTTGGCCTTGGCCTTAGCTTCAGCTTTAGCTTCGGTCTGTTACTGGTACCCTGTAACCCAGTACCACCTGCCTCAAGGTCGGGTTGTCGGCGACTAAACCGGCTCCCCCACCTGTCCTCGCAAGAGGACTCTTGAGGAGGGTGGCTAGACACCCAGTAGAACTAAATACAAAATCTATCAAAGGGCGCCGGCTCAGGAGAGCCATCAGCGGCCATCTAGCACCCCAAACCACGGGTACTGGTCCCACTGCCTTGTGGGCATCCTTAGTAGAGGAAAAGGCTACGGAGTAAACCCTACGCAAATCCGGAGTGGAGCCCCTAAGGTGGTTGTTCGGTGTTCTGCGCCACCTTCCGGCAACTCCTGCAGCTGCGCTGGTACCAACTGTATCGGCTCGTCCTTTCCGTTGGGTCTGACCAGCAATGCCGAGAGGGGGAGCTTGTTGTCTGGGCAACTCAGGTTCTCCATATCTCCCGCCCAGGCTCGTAGCGCACTGGAGAGGCCACTCCAGCGATGTCGCAAGATATCGGCACAACACGGGAAGCGGCAGTTACCGGTTAAGAGCTCTCTCCAACTGGCGTAGGAAACGAGCGCCTGGGGTCACTTCCGACGGTGGGAGAGATCATCGCGTCTCATTGGACAGCTACCGCCCGCCTCAAGCTGAGCAGCCCCCAGCCAGTAAGGTGCTGTCCCGCCACAGCTCGCCTGCTCTACTGGGTGGGTAGAGCTTAGAGATTGAACATCTTGACAAGCAAGCTGTAAAGCCTTGCACCAGGCAAAAAAGAAAGTAAGAAGACTCCAGCTCTTCGACTTGCAAGCTGGAATGTCAGGACCATGTGCCTTGGACTCAACGACGACCTCCATTTGATCGACGATGGACTCAAGACTGCAGTTATCGACAAGGAACTGTCAAGACCTAACATTGATATCGCCTGCTTGCAGGAGACCCGCCTGGCTGACAGCAGTTCCATCAGGGAGGGCAACTACACCTTCTATTGGCAGGGCTTGCCACAGGACAGCCCTAAGCAACACGGTGTGGGCTTCGCTGTGAAGAAGTCGCTAGTTGCAGCCATTGAACCACCAACTGGCGGATCTGAGAGAATACTTGCCCTGAGACTGTCAACAGCAGCAGGCTTCGCCAATCTCCTCAGCATCTATGCGCCGACACTCTGCTCCACTTCAGAGGCCAAGGACCAGTTCTATGAGGCACTAGATGATGCAATATGCAAGACACCTATTACGGAAGAATTATACCTCCTCGGAGACTTCAATGCTAGCGTGGGAGCCGACTGCAACACCTGGCCCTCCTGCCTAGGCCAACAGGGCATAGGCAGGATGAACGAGAATGGACAGAGGCTGCTGGAACTGTGCTGTCATCGTGATCTGTGCATGACCAACACCTACTTTGAGTTTAAGAATTGCCACAAAGTCTCCTGGAGACATCCTCGGTCAAAACACTGGCACCAGCTTGACTTAGTCATCGCCAGACGTGCAGACCTGAGAAGTGTCCTTCACACTCGTAGTTTCCATAGCGCAGACTGCGACACAGACCACGCCCTTGTCGGCAGCAGAGTGAGGCTGGCAGTGAAGGGCCCACCACACCTGCAGTGTCAGTGACCCCAAAAGATCCCAGCATTTCCAGGAAGCCCTCAAGGAGAAGATGGCTACCTTAGCCCCAAATGATACCGACATTGGGAGTAAATGGTGCCACCTCCGCGATGCCACCCGCACCTCAGCTATCACAGCATTTGGGAGGAAGGAACGTCGAAACGCAGATTGGTTCAGAGCCCACTGGGACGAGATGCAACCAGTCGCAGAAGCCAAGAGAAACGCCCTGCTGGCCTACAAGCAGAATCCCTGCACCAGCACTCGCGACACTCTCAAAGCTGCAAAAAGCAAGTTCCAGCAGACCGCTCGCAGCTGTGCAAACGACTACTGGCTGAACTTGAGCAGTGGGATTCAGACATCTGCCGACACAGGAAACGCAAGAGGCATGTACGACGGTATCAAGACAGCAATTGGCCCCACTGCTACCAAGACCGCACCGCTGAAGACCAAGACAGGTCAAGTCATCTCAGACCAGCGCAAGAGGCTCGAACGTTGGGTGGAACACTACCTGGAGCTGTACACCACCAAGAATGTTGTGACGGACTGGGATGCCCTACCCGACCTCACAGTCATGGAGGAGTTAGACACCCTGCCTACAATGGAAGAACTCGGCAAAGCCATCGACCGCCTCTCATGTGGGAAGGCTCCTGGAAAAGACGGTATCCCCCCAGACGTCCTGAAGAGTGGCAAGCCAGTCCTACTGCAGCACCTTCATAACCTCCTGTACCTGTGCTGGGAGAAAGGCTACGTCCCGCGAGATATGCGCGATGCCAACATCGTCACTCTCTATAAGAACTAGGGGGAGCGCAGTGACTGATACAACTACCGCGGCATCTCTCTCCTTAGCATTGTGGGCAAGGTCTATGCCCGCGTAGTCCTGGCACGCCTGCAGAGTCTCGCCTCTCGAGTGTACCCAGAGTCCCAGTGTAGCTTCACGGCTGGGCGATCTACAGTGGATATGATCTTCTCTTTAAGTTAGCTGCAGGAGAAGTGCCGTGAGCAGCAGAAGCCCCTGTACATTGCCTTCATAGACCTGACAAAGGCCTTCGACCTGGTCAGCAAGAGCGGACTCTTTAGCATCCTGCGGATGATAGGTTGCCCCCAAAACTGCTCCAGATGGTCATGTCCTTTCATGAGGACATGCACAGCACAGTCTGCTTCAATGGCGGTACATCTGCCTCCTTTCCTGTGAGCAGCGGCGTAAAACAAGGGTGCGTCCTCGCCCCAACCCTCTTTGGGATCTTCTTCTCCATGCTGCTACAGTATGCCTTCAGTGACTGTACGGAAGGCACCTATATCCACACCAGGGTTGATGGAAAGCTTTATAACCAAAGTATACCAAAAGCTCTATAAGACCAAAGTCCGGTAAGCTCTGATCCGTGACTTACTGTTTACAGACGATGCAGCCCTGACGTCTCACACAGAAGTTGGACTGCAGGAGTTAGTGGACCGCCTGTCTCATGCCTGCAAGGAGTTTGGCCTGACTATCAGTCTAAAGAGAACAAACATCTTAGCACAAGACACCCCCACCCCATCAGACATCTCCATTGATGGTACGCACCTTGAGGTGGTAGACTCATTCACCTACCTCGGTTCGACAATCTCCAGTTCCTTTCCTCTGGACACCGAGATCAGCACAAGGGAGTGGAAAGGCTGCAGCCACCATGGCCAAGCTGAACAAACGTGTGTGGAACAACAGTCTGTTGACTGTGAATACCAAGCTGAAACTGTACCAGGCTTGTGTCCTCAGCACTCTCCTGTAAGGCTGCGAGTCCTGGACCACATATGCCGGGCAGGAGAAACGGCTAAACAGCTTCCACTTAGGCTGCCCCAGACGACTCTTGAATATCAGATGGCAGGACAGGGTAACCAATGCCGAAGTTCTCCAGCGTGCTGGCACCCCAAGCATGTTTGCCCTTCTTAGTGGGAGGCACTTGAGGTGGCTCGGCCACGTTCGTCGTATGGCTGCTGGCCACATCCCCAAGGACATTTTGTATGGGGAACTGCGTGAGGGGGCTCGCCCCATTGGAAGGCCGCAGCTCCGGTTCAAAGACGTCTACAAGCGTGACTTGAAGCAGGCCGGCATCGACCCCAACTCGTGGGAAGGCACAGCAGACAATCGTCTGCTCTGGAGGGCTGCAGTCACCGACGGAGTCAAGAGGGCAACAGAAACAACCAGCAAGCAGACGAGAGAGCAAAGAGGAAAGCAAGGACAGTCGCTACCTTAGCGCCAACCTCCTTTGTGTACAACAGATGCTCCAAAGACTGCCATTCTAGGGTTGGGTTGTACAGCCACTGTAGAAGATGCAACTGTACATGATTGCGCTACACCATCATCTCCCGAGATGATGCTTCTTTTGGCTATGTTTGTGCTGGTACTCTTTTTGGTACATTTGCTGATATTCTTCTAGCTACATTCATTGATACTCTTGGCTGTGTGCGCTGATATTCTTCTAACTACACTCATTGATACTCTTTGTGCAACATTTCCTGATATTCTTTTGGCTACGTGTGCTGATAATCTTCTAACTACGCTCAATGATACTCTTTTTGCTAAGTTTGCTGATATTCTTCTAGCTACGTTCGGTGATACTCTTTGGCTGATACACTTCTGGCTTGTTGATACACTTGCCCAGTTTGCTGATATTCTTCCAGCCACGTTCAGGCTGATACTCTTCAAGCTACGCTCACTGACACTATTTTTGCTACATTTGCTGATATTCTTCCAGCTGTGTTTGCTGATATTCAAGCTACGTTCACTGATACTTTTTGGACTACTTTGCTGATATTATTCTACATTATACATTTCTAGCTACGTTCGCCGATACTCTTCTGGCTATGCTCGACAACATTAAAGCACAGAAGAGAATTGAACCGCTATCGTAATAAAGAGGCATTCTATTCCATTCTAACCATCAGTTGTTTTGTCCTTTTGTGACAGCAGCATACTTGGTACCGATCCGGCGACCTACTTGTGAGGAGGTGCGACACTTGGCCAGGCACAGCTCAAAGATGTCCTCCACGGCAACGAAGAGGTTCTGCAAGCCTTCGGCGGCACGGTTCAGGAAGCGCTCCAGCAGAGGTTGCTGGAGACGAGAGGACACACTTCATCACAACTTCTCATGTCACCGTGTCACATCACGTGAGACCACAGCCAATCTCGTGTGACTTCAGCTGGGTGAGCATCTGAAAAGGTTAACTCCACAAGTACAATTATAGAGAAAAGTAGTATAAGACAAAAAGTGTGATACTAACCATAGAACAGGAAATACAAGTGATACTACTTGTTAAATATCAGCAACATGTACAAAGTAAGTTAGGTTTGTGTCCACCGGAAGACAGTTATTTTAAAAGCATGACCTGCGTGTACCTTATCAGGCTGGAGGCAACAAGACACGCAGTACTCGTACACGCTACAGCAGCCGTTGGCCAAGCAGCTTTTGCAGACGTATTGCCGCGTGCTGGGAGCATTGACGTTGCAGCAGCCGTTCACCAGCAAGTCTTTCCTCTCGCACACGTAACCTTGACAAAAAAAACAAAACATCAAAGTTAAAGCCTTTGAGGAGTGGCCCTTCCCCCATCATCACGAAGCAAGCGCTCACCTAGCTCGTCCGTCAGCAGCATCTTTCCTTGTATGGAGTTCCTGCACTGGCTCATCTGGCGGCTGCTGTTCCCCAGGTTGAAGCGCACCTTCCAAGGGATGCGGTGGTCCGAATCCCTAACCTCCAAGAGCGTGCGGTCCCGTATGGTCCGCTCCTCCTGTGCAACACACACACACACACACACATTTAGCGTGAATAAACAGTTTTGCTTACTTCCTTTGTGTGTGTGTTCCACCTGAGTCAGTCAGACAGAGAGTGGGATGAAGTTCTGACACAAGTGAGAGTCAGACTATGACAAAGGTTTCCTTCCCATTTCCACCCATGCAGTAATATTATGTTCGTTCACTCTCATATCAGAGACTTTTTAGGTACACCGGTTAAACACGCCAAAAAACATTGCCTGTTCAGCCCAGACAAGTTTCGAAAGGGTGACAGTCTGACCCTGATTATTTCTATTCTCATGATCTCCAATGGGCGAAATTGGTTGTAAAGTGGATTGTGTTTGCTGTGTACCTGTTTGAGTGTACTGGTGAGGAAGTAGATGAGAGAAAGCCCAAAGACGACTCCCAGCACCCAGCGCTTCCGCAGGAGCCGCCGCAGGACCATCATGGCATGACTTTGACACCCAGACACCAGCCCGAAACATCCAACCCTCCCAATCAAGTCAATCTCAGCAGTTAGCTGTGACCTGTGTGCTTAAGCTAGCTTGGTCCGACAAAACAACAATCAGAGCGCGCACACAAACACATTAGTTATAATTAACCCATGCTGATTTATAAATGCATATAATTATGTATTTTTTCCACAAAAAACAACGCGATAATTCAGTGCTGACTTGGGGCCTGCTTTGTTAGCTTGCTAGCTAGCCAGCGCCCAAATGACTCACCTATGACTTCACAAACACAACTAGTGCAAAAATAGAAACGCTGTTAACAACAAAAAGATTCGCTAACGAAACCAAGTAGTTACATACTGCGCAATAAACAGCTGTAGTGTTAAAAACCTCTGCGTTCGCTATTCCACATCAGCAAAACATTGTACAACACGGAAGCGGCTGAAAGACAACGTCAACTGTGATTGGTCCGTACGGTATCACGTCACCCGGAAGTTGTTCGCCCTAAAAAAAAAAACGGCGAAGCGTCTGTCACAGCAACAATTAAGCTATCTAACCTGAAATTAACAATGAAAAGCGCCGAAGGGGAACTCCTCGAACAAATTAAGGTACAATTTTGTAACGTATCACCGAAGAATCATGTCTTTGAAAACAATGGTGCCTTTGACAGATACCTGATACTAAATGTTTCTCATCAGGGCTGCTTCATGTACTGAGGAGCGGTGTGCCATGCAGAGGAGACATAGCAGCAACACGGATGGCATACCCTCAGAAAGGTGGCCCTACAATGTCTTTTTTTTACCACATATAATTCATTTTGTACAAAACAAGACCGCCTCAGAGTGCCATAGCATACAATGGATGTAGGAAGTGCATCCCTGCTATAGAAGTGTATGGTGGCTTACATGCAGAACTGATCCAAAACCATAAACACACAAACCCCGTAAAACAACCACTGAAATGTGACCTAATTTTAAGTGTGACTGTAGAGTTGAATTGCAAAAGACACGTGTGATGCAGATGTTGCTGTCTGTTCAGGAGCCGTAGCCAAACTCTGGGATCAGAGAGCAGCCTGGACGAAGGGGGCGTGTTTGACTGCTTGAAGCCTGACTCGCCCACGTCGCCGCAACAAATCTTTTCCGGCTTGGTGGGTGTCCCCTCCGGGACCGTGTCTTCTGCCCAGTTCCAGGCGGCGAGTTTAGTTCTGGGCTCGCCCCCGGAAGTTTTCATCCAGATGACGGCGTCATCTCGGGAAGAAGGCGCCGCCCGCCGTCCTGAGGTGGCCCCGTTCCTTCCTCGCCCGCCCCAACATCATCACCACCATCACCACCAACACCACCATTTCCACCACCCGCCCCTGCAGCACAGGACCTCCTCTCTGCTCCAGCAGGCCACGGCGGCAGCCGGCTCGGAGAGGCGCGGCTCCAGGGAGGAGGGCGGCCAGGAGGACCCGTCCACGCCGGCGCCAGCCTTGTCGGAACTCAAAGCGGTGGTCACTTGGCTGCAGAGGGGCTTTCCTTTCATCCTCATTCTCCTGGCCAAAGTCTGCTTTCAGCATAAGCTTGGTAAAGCCGCGCCCCAATGTTGCTACCTGCCAGCATTTTTCATGGCTGCTGATGTTGTTGTGCATTTGTGTGGCAGGTATTGCTGTGTGTGTGGGAATGGCCAGCACGTTCGCCTACGCCAACTCTAATTTTAAGCACCAAGTGTCGCTACGGGTAAAGAACATTTCAATACAATTACAGCAGAACTAATTACAGTCCATCTGTGGCAGTCCACATGCATCGGTCGTGGGCCGCCAGAAATAGATAAATGTGTAAGAAAGACTGCAGGAAGACCAAAATACGGATGATTGGGTGTGGTGGCCACTCAGGAAATTTACAAGAGGGGCGTTGGGAAAGGTCGACATTAGCATGCGTTTGCATGTGTTTCAGGAGGAGCGTTCATTATTGGTCGCCCTGTGGATCATGCTGTTCCTCTCTGGTAACGTCGCCTACGTTTACTACGCTTTCAGCCAAGAGGAGCTGTACAACAGGTACCAGCAGACAGTCTCTTTGCCTGCCATCGTCACTTATGTTCAATTCAGTTCTTCTTTTGTTGTGTCGGCCATTTCATTTGTTCTTTCTGTCGGCAGACTTCCTGTTCTTGTCTGCTTGTGTCCTGTGAGTATGTTTTTTGGTTTGTTTTGATCATATTTTTTTTTCCCACATGACGTTCATGAGCGTGGCTGTTGCGTGTCGTCCTGTCACAACTGATCATGAAGCATAGAGTTACTCTGCTTATTGTGCGTGTGTCTCTTCCAGCCTCATGTTTTCAAAGCCTAAACTCAACAGCTTTGACTTCTTTGACCTCATCTGGGCAGTGGGCATCACTGACTTTGTCCTCAAGTTCATCACCATTGGCCTAAAATGCATCGTCCTATTCCTACCCAAGATCCTCTTGGCCTTCAAATCCAGGGTGAGAAACACACGTACTTTCATTCCTGTTTTTAAGGACCTTCTGCAAAATAAACGCTAGTCAAAGATCCTTTATGTGACTCATTCACTCGCTCATTCATTCATTCCTCCACTCAGCTGGGCAGAGGAGAAGCTGTGAAGCCGCTGACTCCGCTCTGTGTCCGAGGAATGAATGAATGAGCGAGCGAACGAGTTAAGGCTGTGAGGCGTTGGACGTGCTGCCCAGCCGAGGTCCCGCCCTCGAGACCATATACCTCAACGTGATTGGTTCGTTTAGCAGAGGTCCCGCCTTCGAGACCATATACCTCACCGTGATTGATTGGTTAGTTCGGCCGAGGTCCCACCCTCGAGACCATATACCTCACCGGAAATGGTTCGTTCAGCTCCGCACACAACAAGTGTCATTCATATCAAAGTTGCGGGCCACACGAATATTAATCTTTCATATTAAGACGGGGCCGCAAACTATCGTCCTGGGGGTCGCAAGTCTGAGACCCCTGGTGTAGGCTGCATACGCTACCACTCATGGATTTGTGACTCCCTAATGCATTAATAAAGTTGATAAAATCAAAACAAGTTGGTTCCATTCCCAGTGTCACAGTGCCCTCTACTGGTCAAGCTGCAAACCTACCTGCAAATACAATAACAACAGCATCCATCTTCACTCGCCAAGAAGATAGTTCTGTCTCAAGGTATGTTGGCGTATTTTGACTTGTACGTAACTTACAAATAACGTGTGTGAACGGGCGTCAACGATCGCATAACTTATTGCCCGCGGATGCGGGACGTATTAATCATACGTTGACATACGTCGAAATGTTTTGTGCATGCACAAAATTTTTAGACGACTTGGACGTACTATGACGTATGCCGTCGTGCTTCAGCGTGCTCTTAACTTATACAAAACTTACCCATAACTTATTGGACGTACACCAGCGTATTGACCAATTTTTTTCATACGTTGGCGTAAGCTGGCTAAATCGTCAAGGTGTGACAGGGCCTTGAAAGACCTCCTGCAAAATAAACGCTAGTCAAATATCCTTTATGTGACAGGAGCTTTCGGCTGCTTTTAAGCACCTCCGCAAAATAAACGCTAGTCAAATGTCCTTTATGTACTTGGCTGTTTTTAAAGGCCTTCTGCAAAATAAACGGTAGTCAAAGATCCTTTATATGCCAGGAGCACCTGGGTATTCTGAAGGACCTGCTGCAAAATAAACGCTAGTCAAACATCTTTTATATGACAGGAGCATCCTTCTGTTTTTAAGGCTATACTGACAAAAAAAAAAGCTAGTCAAAGATCCTCTGTACGGTATGACTGGAGCAGTCTACCGTCTTTAAGGATGCACGGGCATGGGCGGAGAGTTACGTGGCCCTGATGTTAGAGGATGTAATGAGTCCCTGAGGGCAGGATGCTGACCACAGCTTCTTTTCCCCAAACAACACAAGTCTGGTCTGATAAAAGTGTAGAAAAGAAGAATTTGTCGTCTTCCCCTTTTGCTAAACCTGGCTCACATTCATGTGATACATCTTCAGAAGCTCCTCTTCATCTGAGTGTTCCCTTTGAACATCTACGTGACAGCAAAAACTCCAGCCACACACACACACTTGCTTCACAACACACTGTTCTTCTCCCAGCCGTTTCTTGTAGTTGTAGTTCTTGTAGTCACATCCTCCCAAGCTCATCTAGGTCATTCATATGGTGATTGTCCAACTTCAAAGTCATTCTCAACCTTCACGAATGCTTTTCTTGCTGACAGTGCTCCCGCCTCCTTTAACATCATGAACTATCCCATCTCTTGTTATTTTGGGCTGGTCCCTCACTTTTCTCACGATCATCCTTAGCCTTCACTAAAACTTTTCTTGCTGAAAGTGCTCCCAACTTCCTTGACATCATGAACCAGCTCCTCCCTTGTCATACTGGGCTGGTCCCTCACCTTTCTAATGATCCTCCTTACCCTTTACTAATGCTTGTCTTGCTGACTGTGCTCCCAACTACTTTGACATCATGAACCAGCTCATTGTGGGCTGGTCCCTCACCTTTGCCTCATGATCATCCTTACCCTTCACTAATGCTTTTTTTGTTGACTGTGCTCCCAACTTCCTTGACATCATGAACCAGCTCCTACCTTGTCATTCTGGGCTGGTCCCTCACCTTTCTCACAATCCTCCTTACCCTTTACTAATGCTTTTCTTGCTGACTGTGCTCCCAACTCCCTTGACATCATGAACCAGCTCATTGTGGGCTGGTCCCTCACCTTTGTCACGATCATCCTTACCCTTTGTGATTGACTGTTCTCTTGTATTTATTTCATTTCCTAAATATTAGCCATGTCTTCCTCACCAAGCTTCTTCTTGATGGTCTTTCAGAGGCGTTTCTCCCCATACCTGACCTAAGCAGCTCCTTAGGGCCTCGCAATATAATTTGTCGTTAACTAGCCCCCAATTCGGCCCCCAAGCCAAATCCTGCTTAGGGCTGCTCTGTGTCCACAACCGTTACTGAGGACTTGTCCAGTCTACACAACAACACTACAATGTACTCAATACAGCACAGACCTTGGCCTTGGCCCGATGATCCTCCGCATGTCTGCCTGACTTCTTTTGCTGGAAAATAAAGCCGTGGTAGGTGATACTATTCCACTCATGTCCACCACAGCTCCATCTGATGGGTCACTGCCCCGCTTGACCCCAGTGCAGGCAGACTGTATTAATGTCATTAATGATACATTTCCTGTGCTAAGTAACTTTGAACTAACGTGGAAATCAAAACATAGCCTCCCAGAGTTGTGCTTCACTGTACTCGTGTTATGAAAAGGGAAACCCTTCCAGAGAACTGTGAGTCACTGTAATGCATATTTTTATGTGAGATTATTCATTGATTCCGGAACAATTGCTGACTCTCTGCAAAAAGATACAAAAAATAGCATCAAATGGAATTTGGGGGCGCCCAAACTCTCACTCCCGCTTTGCGTTCTCGTCCCACTCTTGACCCCTTCAACCATACTGTTCATATCTCTTGCATGTGCTATCGCTTCATAAGGCAGTGTTGTGTTATTGAATATTCCTGGATTACATTGAGACCGGTTTGTCTTTTCTCTTGTGCAAAGTGGCGGTTATCATAACTGGCTGCATGTTGGTCTCACACGAATACATGGGAAACAAATTGTTTGCTAAATTATCTTTAGTGCAAAATAACACAATGACAGAATAAAATAAAAAAAAACTACCTGCTGCCTTTGCTTTAAAGGGCAGCAGCTGTACCATTCCACCACCATGGACTGACATTTCAGTAGGCGAGTTGGTGTTTCTCTCCTGCCTCGGGCTAGCTTGGTACTCTATGCCTCACAGCAGCAATGTGCGTCCTCCGCGTGTTTGCAGAGAAAGTGCCCCCTTGCGCAAAATGTGCCCCTCCCCCATTGTTCGTGTTGCCCTACACGCAGCTCATGTTCTGCCTGTAGAAAATAATGAACACATGTAGACATGCTAAGAAGTTGTATATATCTCAAGAAAAAAAATGCATCTCAGCTTTGCCATATAGAGTGCTGTGAAAAAGTGCTGCTGATTTCTTATTTTTTTGCATGTTTGTCACGCTTAAATGTTTCAGATCATCAAACTAATTGAAATATTAGTCAATGACAACACAACTGAACACAAAATGCAATTTTAAATGAAATTTTGTATTATTAAGGGCGAAAAAATTCCAAACCTACACGGCCCTGTGTGGAAAAAAGTGTTTGACCACCACATTAAAACATAACCTATCAGTCTGGAAAAGGTTATAAAGCCATTTTTTCAGCTTTGGGACTCTAGCGAACCACAGTGAGAGCCATTATCCACAAATAGCGAAAACATGGAACAATGGTGAACCTTACCAGGAGTGGCCAGCCAACCAAAATTACCCAAGAGCACAGCAACGACCACACAACAAAATTTAAAGAACTACAGGCCTCACTTGCCTCAGTTAAGGTCAGTGTTCATGACTCCACTATAAAAAAGACACAGAGCAAAAAAGGCCTCTATGGTTCCAAGACGGAAACCACTGCTGAACAAAAAGAACATTAAGGCTCATCTCAATCTGATGATCCCCAAGACCTTTGGGAAAATACTCTGTGGTCTGACGAGACAAAAGTCAAACTTTTTGGACGGTGTGTGTCCCATTACATCTGTCGTAAAAGTAATGCCGCATTTTAGAAAAAGAACATCATACCAACAGTAAAATATGGTGGTGGTATTGTGATGGTCTGGGGCTGTTTTTCCGCTTCAGGGAGACTTGCTGTGGTAAATGTATCCTTGAATTCTGCTGTCTATCAAAAAATCCTGAAGGAGAATGTCCGGCCATCTGTTGGTGACCAACTTAGGTTCTGCAGCAGGACAATGATCCAAAACACACCAGCAAGTCCACCTCTGAATGGCTGAAGACTTTGGAGTGGCTTAGGCAAAGTCCTGACCTGAATGGCATGACCTTAAAAAGGCGATTCATGCTGGAAAACCCTCCAGTGTGGCTGAATGACAGCAATTCTGCAAAGATGAGTCGGCCATAATTCCTCCACAGCGCTGTAAGACACTCATTGCAAGTTCTTGCAAACACTTGATTGGCCAACCAGTTATTAGGTTTAGGGGGCAATCCCTTAATAATAAAAAGTTTCATTTAAAAACTGCATTTTGTTTTCAGTTGTGTTGTCATTGACTAATATTTATATTTGTTTGATGATCTGAAACATTTAAGTATGACAAACATGCAAAACAAATAAGAAATCAGGAAGGGGGCAAACACTTTTTCACACCACTGTGGGTGGAAAAGCCTATTGTTAATATCAACTTTGGTCTTTTCTGTTTGGTCCATTTTTTCCCCACAAATATTTCAACCAACTTTTGAAATAATCATCATCAACTTTCTATTTGTAATATTACAACTTTATTCCCATAGGATTCTGACATTATTCCCATGATATAACTTTTTCACCAACCTAATTTTCCAAATCTATTTTGTTTTTATTTGTTTCTCATAATATTATGACTTTGTTATAAAATGTATATTTTTTATTTAATATTTCAAGTAATTGCTAGTAAAATTCCTCGTAAAAATTGCGACTTTTTTTGGAATTAGAATGTGACTTTTTTTTTTCTCTTAACTCTGAGCTCTTTTTCATTTTTTTTCTCCACTACTTTTTAAAGAAAATTTCCAGCTATTTCAACTTTTGTTTTGTAAATTTTCTTCTCGTAATTATCACTTAATTCTCATAATATTTAGACTTCATTCTCATGGCATTATAACTTTTTTTGCAACCTAATTTTCCAAAAATGACAATTTTATTTTGTTTTGTTTGTGTCTCATAAGATTGCAACGTAAAAAAGATACATATTATTTCTTTAATATGTCAACAAATTATGATTTTTTTCTCGTTAGAATGTTACTTTTATCCTCTTCATATGTTGACATTATTCTCTTAAAGTTACAGCTTTTTTCCATTTTTTTCTCCATTACTTAAAAAAAAAAATCCAAATATTTCAACTTTCTTGTAATTTTTTTTTTGTAATTCTCACTTCATTCCCATAATATTTTGACTTTATTCTCATAGCATTGTAACTTTTTTTGCAACCTAATTTTCCAAAAATTACAACTTTATTTGTTGTTTTGTTTGTCTTTCATAATATCATGAGAGACATGTCTTTTATTCTTTAGTATTTCAACTTGATGTTATTTTTAGTTATTTTTCCTCATAATATTACAACGTTATTGCTGTTACATTATAACTTTTTTGTTTTAATATTTTGACTTTACTCTTTTAAAGTTACTGTTGATTTTTTTAAGAATGTGCTGCAGGCCAATAAGAAAACGACCACGGGCCGCAAACAACCCACGGGCAACACTCCGTCTACGTAGTTATTTTTAAGGATAAACACAACATGCAGATGTCTTCACATCGCCATAAGTAGGAACAAAAAAGGAAATTTTGTGCCTATTCCTCAGCGGACAAAGGAGTCACGTTCATGAAAGCTAAAAAAAGCAGAAACAAAGTAAGTCTTAACTCCTTGGCTGGCATCCAAAGCTTAAATTTGACAGTTTTGGCGTGGGTGTGATGGGCACGGTGGGACACGAGGCTGCGGGGACAATAAGTAAGATGAATTAGGCTCTGGTCGAGACTTCCTTGCCTTGCAACCTGGCTGCAAGTGCCTCTTCACCCACAGCCATCCGTCTTTGTCAGTGAGCATCCAGAAGTTATTAGACCAGCCAACAGGGCGACTCTGAGTCGATGTCTCTCTGAGGTATTAACGTGGAGCAGGTGGAGAGAGCCGCCGGCGCCTTTTTTTCACCGTGTCGGCAAACCGGCCTGGACGGCGGCCATGTTTGTGCTGCAGGCGCGCCTTGCGTTTAAGCTTTTAATACCACGCTGCTCTCCGCTAGATAGAGAAAGAGCCGGAAGACGTTTGCTGCTTTCTTGAGTTAAGCACATTCAGAGAGCACATGCACTCACCTTTCTAGTTTTGGCGTCATCTTCAAAGTGTTGATGGCTACCGCTACAGAAAAAAAAATCCCATCTAATTAAAGTTAATTTTTAGGAGAGGCGAGGAGAAGATGTAAAGTAAGCGGACTCGCATTCAAAGCACTCCAGCGTCGGGTAAAATGTTCTTCAACTTGTTTTTCAGGGCAAGGTCTACCTACTGATCGAGCAGCTGAGCCAGCTGTTTCGGGCGCTGGTGCCTATCCAACTGTGGTACAAGTACATCATGGGAGAAGACCCCTCCGGCAGCTACTTCCTGGGAGCGACGCTCATTA
Organism: Dunckerocampus dactyliophorus; assembly: GCF_027744805.1. Lineage (NCBI taxonomy): Eukaryota > Metazoa > Chordata > Actinopteri > Syngnathiformes > Syngnathidae > Dunckerocampus > Dunckerocampus dactyliophorus. The sequence continues at coordinate 33,547,948 of NC_072822.1, forward strand.
TCATCTACAGCCTCTGCAAGGTGCTTCTTTGTTGCATGCCTTCCTATTCATTTTATTCTTATTGTTAATTTAATTAACAATAATAATTAATATAATTATTATTATTAATAATAATGTTAATTTTTTTTGTAAGTCTATTTTCTTTTGATACATTTTTTTCAGTTTGTTTTTATTTTTTTCAAATGATTATGAATGTAAACCAAAAACTTTCCATTGGAACTTTTTTGACTTTCTATTCACATGACACCCAGAGGGTCATATCCCTGTCATGACAGATGCAGGAAGTAATTCCCCCGAAAGCTGAAGTTTGCAAACAAAACAAAAAAACCCAAAGCCAAAAAGGTGCTATTGATTCAATCTCAACTTGATGCAACAAGTTGAGCTACATATAAAACAAAAGTCACCACAGTCCTCACATTTCAGAAATAATTTTATTCTATCCTGTGAAGGGACAACACTGTAGAAAATTAACCTTGATGTATTTTAAGAGTAGTCAGTGTACAGCTTGTATAGCGCCACAAGTCAGCATTCACAGCCCCCCAAATTTGCAGATTTTTTTTATTTTAAAATAAGTATTTAATTTTAATTCATTAAATGTACACAATTTTTGCATGATTATATATATAATATATTAAATTACAATATTAAATTATATAATATTTACATAAATATATATAAAAAATATTTATATAAAATCTAAAATTATTATTAGAAAATATAAAAACATTACAATTATATATATATACAGTATATATATATATATATATATATATATATGCTTTTTTTCTTTTTTTTTCACAAAACACATCTCATTCACCCGAAGTTGATAACAGTTCATAAATACGTGATGATACGGGTAAAATGTACAGCATACATGTACCGTTGTTACATTTGTTCATATTTATGTCTTAATGCTTCACTGGTAATGTTTTTTTTGTCAAGCGTTGAGATTTGTTGTGCAGTCTTTGAACGCACCACAGTTGCTGTGAGATGCTGTACCTATACGTCTTATGTAACTTTTAAGTACATGAGGCATTTCGCTCCGATTGCAAATGTTGATCCGAAATCGGAGGAGTCAACTTCAAGCTAGCGGGAGGTTTCGGAGGAGGGGTGCGGGTGAGCATTGTCAACAAGTCATTTTCATGGACATCTCAATTACTTGCGATTTTTCTCTGGTGGTCCCGGAAGATCACCCCCGCGAAAGGTGGGGAACTACTGTATTGATTTGACTACCCACTGAAAATGAGCCAACACACAACCATTATCAACCATTATCATCATTGAGGGTCAGGGGTGGGGTTGGTTTGGGTGGGGGCTTTCTGAAGTTAACCACGGATTTACGGTGGTCTTAAAAAGTGTTTGTCCCAGTCCTGATTTCTTATTTTTTTGCATGTTTGTCACACTTAAATGTTTCAGATCATTAAACAAATTCTAATATTAGCCAATGAAAACACAACTGAACACAAAATGCAGTTTTTAAATGAAACGTTTTATTATTAAGGCAGACAAAAATCCAAAGCCACATGTCCCTGTGTGGAAAAAGTGATTGCCCCCTAAACCTAATAAGTGGTTGGGCCCCCCTTAGCAGCAACAACTGCAATCAAGCGTTTGTGATAACTTGCAATGAGTCTCTTACAGCGCTGGGGAGGAATGTTGGCCCACTCATCTTTGCAGAATTGTTGTCATTCAGCCACATTGGAGGCTTTTCCAGCATGAAGCGCCTTTTTAAGGTCATGCCACAGCATCTCACCACGGGGGTATGCTGGAGCCTATCCCAGCTGACTTCGGGCGACGGGGGGGTACACCCTGGACTGGTCGCCAGCCATTGGCAGGGCACATATAGACAACCATTCACACTCACATTCATACCTATGGACAATTTAGAGTTGCCAATTAAGCTAACATGCATGTTTTTGGAAATCGGAGTACCCGGAGAAAACCCACACACACACGCACGGAAAGAACATGCAAACTCCACACAGAAATGCCCAAGGGAGAATCGAACCCAGGTGGTGTGATGTTCTTTTTCTGAAATGCGGCGTTACCTTTACGCCAGATGTAATTGGACACACACCTTCCAACAAGTTCAACTTTTGTCCCGTCAGACCACAGAGTATTTTCCCAAAGGTTTTGGGGATCATCAAGATGTTGTCTGGCAAAATTGAGATGACCCTTAATGTTGTTTTTGTCTTGGAACTCTGCCATGCAGGCCGTTTTTACTCAGTGTCTGTCTCATGGTGGAGTCATGAACACTGACCCTTCCTGAGACAAGTGAGTCTGCAGTTCTTTAGATGAGTCATGAGTCTTGGTTGCGTCTTCGCTGTGGTCTTGAGGTCATTTAGGCTGGCTGGCCACTGCTGGGAAGTTTCACCACTGTTCCATGTTTTGGCCATTTGAGGATAATGGCTCTCAGTGTGGTTTGCTGGAGTCCCAAAGCTTTAGAAATGGCTTGATAAACTTTTTTCAGACAAATCTCAATCATTGTTGCTGTCATTGACTAATATTTAAATTTGTTTGATGGTCTGAAACATTTAAGTGTGACAAACATGCAAAAAACACTTTTTCATTCCACTGTACATGACAAAGCTGAGATGCAGTTTGCTTTCCAAAATATCAAAGTGGCAAAGTTGCATCCTTTCATTTTTCACTGTGTAGCCCTCGCTGGAAAAAGTTTGGACACCCCTGAAATAAATAAATATGAGGGGAGGCATTAATTGTCACTTTTTCTTTTTTTAAGTTTTGTTTTTTATTTATATTTAATTTATATATATATATATATATATATATATATATATATATATATATAAACTAAACTAAACTTTTTCATATGGGTATGGGGGGATTGAGCCTCGCAAGCTTTCAATTGAGAGCCGAGCTGCGCCTCTTCAAATGAAAAACCACCTCTTTCTTTCCAGTTACACTTCCCAGCTTCCTCCATGACAGCGACTGTGCAGTCATGTTATTGCCAATGAACAATGACAATGTGATCAAAGTTCCGTTCTCACGGCATTTTTTGACCCTTTCCTTTAATACACCGTGAGCCATCTGTTCATTGGGAGTGGGAGGACACTCGTCTGGCGGTGGCGATGTCACCTGATGGCCCACACGGTGCGCCTCGCCAGGCCCGTCGGTGTGACGAACTGCAGCTGCCAATAGCAGCCGGAGCTTTTTGCATATGAATAACACCGCGGAGGAGCTGTCTCAAGATATGTGCGGTGATGACTTCACTCGGAAAAAAGAACTCAGCAGGTGACACGAGTCTGAGTGGACGACGCCAGATGAGGAAGGCTGCATTCCAGAGGCCCATGCTCTGTGGAGGAAGTGGCGCCTTCCCGCAGTTCATTTAAGAAAGACATACATAAAATAAAGGACGGATTTTGTAAGTAGAGTAAAAGAGTAAAATAAGAGATAAGAGTAAAATACAGCCAAAAAACCCACAAGTGGTTTGCGTCATTAGAAATGAGTGACATTATCCCGTGTTTTTAAACAACTGAACATGAAGTTATTGGCTTATGGGTGTCGGCTTCATTTCGGGCACTTTATAACACACACGGGTGATTAAAAAAAAAAAAAAGGTTTCCTGGATGCTGGTTTTAAATATAATGTACACATTGTATTCATTCTAGTTGTTGCTGCAGTACCCAGCATGCTTTGCAGGCACTTTCTTTTTAAATAACAGTTAAAGTTATGTGTTTGTGTTGGTGCTTTGTGGTTGTTACCCATATAGGATAGTAGTTCATTGTTGTTGTTCTACTTTTGGGTTTGCACTATGAGTAAGACTGTCAGTTGCACTCGGTTGCGGTGTGTTGTCAAGCAAGTTGGTGGCTTCTAACCATGAGATGTTATGATGCCATCTGCTGGATGATGTTAGAATGACACCCCATTCAGACCAGACCAAGAGTGTCTAAACTTTTTCCACTACATGGCGAGGGCCATATAGTGGAAAATGGAAGAACGCAACTTTGCCACTTTGATATTTTGTAAAGCAACACATGTAGGCATGATAAGAATGTATATATATTTCAAGAAAAAAAAACAGCATCTCTGCTTTGTGATTATAGATAAAAACGTGTATAATTATGAATGAACTATTGCGTTTGTTGTTTTTTCCCCATTTTTGCTGTTGTTTTTTAAAATTTTCCAAATATTTCAACATTCTTCTTAAAGCATCTTCATAAATGTTCTTCTCGTATTTATTTTCATAATATTTTTATTTTATTCCCATAATATAACTTTTCCTGCAACCTAATTTTCCAAAAATTACAGCTTTATTTTGTATTGTTTTTTTTTTCTCAAAATATTCTGACTTAAAAAAATATATTTTTTCTTTAACTCATTCAGTCCCAGCCATTTTTCAAAAGATAACCCCTTCACTACCGAACATTTTAGACGATCTTCCAAGGCACACAGAATATTGTAGTGTATGGCTATATAAACATGGAACCTACCAAAAGAAAGATTAGACTCCCGTCTTTCATCTGGAAAAAAAGTTAGTTTCTACCTTTTTCTGTTCTTTAGTAATCAGCGGTAAAACATAGGTAAGTTTCAGGAAAATACCAGTTCCCAACTAAAAAAACAGAGAAAATCAGCTTTTTTGTGAAAATATACATGTGTGTGCATTTGTGTGCATGCAGCGCATGTGCGTGTGCATGCGTTAAAATTTCCCTACAGTGCGTAACCTTCTGCACGCTACACTCCTCCACGTTTTTCCACTTCCTCCTTGCAGTCACGTATGTTTTTTCCATTCGCAAGCTCTTATCAAATGCACTTCTGCCAGCTTGTGGCCGTTTTCATGGCTTAAAACTGTTCTAAAAGTGACATCCGTTATTGTGCAGTTGCATCATCGCCTCTATTTGCCTCTTGTGCAAAAAATCCCCCGTAAAAAACGTATTAATACGTCTTTGAGATTGGGCATTCAGTTTTATAAAAATGTAGAAATAGATCTTTGGTATTGAATGAGTTAGTAAATCAACTGTATGCTACAAAAATTGCATTATTTTTCCTCAGAATATTATTGGTTTCTTCTTGTAAAATTACAGCTGTTTTTTCCATTTCTGCTGTTGTGTTTTTGTTACATTTTCCAACTATTTCAACTTTCTTCTTGTAACTTCTCATAATGACTTTATTTCCAGAATAGTTTGACTTTAATCTCATAACATAACTTTTTCCTCAACCCAATCTTCCAAAAGTCATAATTTTATTTGTTTGTTTTTTTTCTCAAAATATTGTGACTTTTTAGAAATATATATTTTTTCTTTAATATATCAACTCTCTGCTACTAAAATGACATTATGTTTCCTCATAATATTATGGGTTTATTATGTGACTTTTTTTCTTGATATTTTCACTTTATTCTCGTAAAATTACAGCTGTTTTTTCCATTTCTGATGTATTTTTTGTTGTACTGTATTTTCCAATTTTTGCAACTTTCTCCTTGTAATTTTTTTTATCATAATTGTGACTTTATTTCAGTAATATTTTAACTTTAATCTCGTAACATCCTAACTTTTTACGCTAAATAGTTTTCCGAAAATGACACCTTTTATTTGTTTTTTGGTTGTTTTCCATCAGATTACCACTTAAAAAATATATCATCTTTTTCTTTAATATTTCAACTTTTTCCTCATAATATTACAGCGTCATTCTCGTAAAATTACAACTTTGTTTCGTTAGATTAGAACATTTTTCTTTTAATATTTTTGCTTTATTCTTAAAATTACTGCACATCCGCCGCAGGTCAATAGGCCGCAAATGCCCCCCGCGGGCTGCACCACTGTATTAGAATTTTTAAACATGTGTTTTGCTTTTTTAGTTTTTTCGCTCACTTTCTGTCTCCTTCACATTATTCCTCTCTCTTAGACCAGGGGCTCTCAAGTGGTCTCAAACTGGGACCCACATTTTCCAATGGTCAAGAAGTCGCAACCCACTTTTATTTCAGTCATTTAAAATGTTTTATTTATTTTCTCATTTGTTTCCACTTGTTTTTATTTTTATAATATTTTACACTTTCAAGTCATTTTTCTTTTTATTTCGATTTATTTTTTACCCATTTATTAAAGTCATTTTAATTTTTATTTATTTTTTACACTTTTGTGAAATTGCTTTTATTGTTGTGGGTTTTTTTTTTTACACTTTTATTTACCGGTAAGTGTTTTTTATTTGTATTATTTTTACACTATCTTTGAAGTCCAACCAAGTAAATGTATTTGTTTTTTCAAATCATCTTTTGAAACATTAATAGACATAATTACATGTCCAAAATGCATTTTTTGAATATTAGCCACCAAATCAGATATACTGTGTCACTGTGCAATGAAGACATACAAAGGATGAAGATGACTAAAATATTGTTCAATTTTCCTTCAAAACACGACAGACATTAGTTGAATATGACATCTTTTAATGTCATTTTTGACTTGCTGTCTGCGACCCACCCGGAATGGATCTGCGACCGACTTTTGGCTCCCGACCCACCAGTTGAGAAGCCCTGTCTTAGACGATGACGTCACGTAGCAACTTTTTGATGTTGTGTGTTGTGTATTTCTTTAGTCTTTTGACGTCTGCGGCCGAGCGTCCGCCCTCCGCAAGGCTGTGGTGTTGCTCTGTCGCCCTCAGGTGAGGCCCTCCTCTTCCCGTCTTTATGACTTCATTCGCCGTAACTGAGCTTAACCGTGACTTCCCCACCCCGCAGAGTTACGGCGTGCGGGCCGGCAGCCAGCAGTGCAACGAGGCGGGCGACGTCTGCGCCATTTGCCAGGCCGACTTCCGAGATCCTGTAGCTCTCCTGTGTCAGGTAAGGCGGCGGCGATGGGGAGGCGAGGGGAGTGGAGGGGAGGCAAACCAACGCTGATGATGGCATGACCGCTCCTCCCCGCCAGCACGTGTTCTGTGAGGAGTGCCTGTCGTCTTGGTTTGACCGGGAGAGAGCGTGCCCGCTGTGTCGCTCCACGGTGGTGGAGACGCTCCGATGCTGGAAGGACGGCACCACCTCCGCTCACTTCCAGATCTACTAAGCTCTCACCGTCATGTCCACGGCACGTCCCAGCTTAAGCCCTAACCTTCGAGCACTTAACGCCGGGACCACTTCACAAACACTGAGCGAATCTCCAGCGCCTTCAGTTTGAGTGTGTTGAGTGTGTGTACATGTTTTACTGTGTTTTACTTTGGCTTTTACTGTCAGTGTGATGATAACCATAGAACCAGAAATGGAACACTCTCTTCGTTGTGTTTATCTCTTTCTCTTCCGTTATTTCCTGCTTGGTGCTTTTATTTTGACATGTGTTTTCTGTTCCTGTTTTACGCTGCAATGAGGGAGCTGGGAGGCGCACCGCTCTATGATTTGTAATCAGGGTTCTATTTAGTTCAGCTTGGCCTTCTGCAAGTGGATTATGGTTACCTGTGTTTTAGCTCTTTACCTCTTTGCAGATATTATTCTTCCTTTCTTCCTGGTGAGGTTTATGTTTGCTTTGTAACGCACCGCCAGGGGAGAGGGTATCACTCTGCAAGAACACCTTCCTGTGAGTAGTTTTACTTAGTTTTATACTTCTTGGGTTAACTTCTGGGCTGATGTGGTATAGACCGGGGTTCTCAACTCAAAAACGCCATTAACATATGTAATATGCAAATGATCTAATTTGGGGGATTTTTGGATGATTTTCATGTATTAATTATTTGTATGCATGCAGATATCATGTAAAAATGTACTTTGTACATGTATTTATGTGTATTACTGTTTCAAACATGACAGGCATACATTTGCTTGGTTTGACTTAAATACAAGTACTAAATAAATGAAGGAATAAATATCAAAATCAGGCTGAAATAAAAGTGTAAAAAAATGATAAAAATAAATAAAAATGACAAAAGTGTAACTAATCAAATAAAAATAAAATGACTTACAGTGGTGTGAAAAAGCGTTTGCCACCTTCCCGATTTCTTATTTCTTTGCATGTTTGTCACATTTGAATGTTTCAGATCACCAAACAAAGTGAAATATTATACACTAAGTCCCCAACTTATGAACACAATTGGTTCCAGACGACCGTTCTTATGTGGAATTGTTCTTAAGTAGGGTAAAAGGTAATATTACCAATGATATAGGTACTACATGTACGTGTATACATATACACTATATGTGTATGTATGTAAATATGAGTTTGGATGCAGTAGTAATATTAAACCAGGATAATGAATGAAAAAAACAATAATAAAAGTGATATAATAATACGTAATGATAAATGTTATTTATCTTTGAAGAGGAGTGGTCGAGCATACGTCGTCGTGGAGGAGGAGGAGGAGATATTGAAAAAAAGGACAAATGGTGGTGGTGGTTAGGCTCTTCTAAAAGAGGTAGTGTTCTGTGGGTGGTGTAGAATTAAGCAGGCCTATTATCTCTTCATAAACTTTAATCACACGCTCTGTCCAGGTTGTATCATACAGCTAACAATGTAGCTTTCCATTTAGCTTTCTCTCCCTATCTGTTGGTCCCATTAGCAGTGTCACAGTGCCCTCTACTGGTCAAGCATGTACAGTATAAATATGGAGTTAATGTACTAAAAGGCAAAATAGATGAAAAAATAGACCAGTCGGCTTGTGTTCATATCTCCGAAAGTTCGCATGTCGGATGTTCGTAAGTTGGGGACCTAGTGTATATGCAGTATATATGATGTTGTCAGGATTGTGTGCTGCGGTACTGCCTTCTACTGTTTCTCTGTTGCAGCACACTCCTGAGCACCTTGATGAGCTGATCATCCTCACCTGTGCCTTATTAAGGAGTGCTATTTAAGCTGTGTGCAATGCTAGGTTCAGTGCCAGATTGTCCCTTTGCTACACCCTGTTCAGCTCCTTCCAGCTTGTTCTTGTGCATTGTGTTTTGGCTTTCTGACCCACGCTCGGCTCACTTGTAAGTACCTATCTACCTGCTTGACGTTCTCAGCAGTAGTTGTATTTTTGGTACTCCTGCTAGTTTTTTGTTAGCAGCTCTTTTAGTTACTTGTCTGTATTTTTCCCTGCTCAGCTCTCCCTGCTAGCAGTGTTTTTTGTTACTAATTCCCGCGACTAGGTCCGGATGTATTTTTGTTGTACTTTGTTTCTTGTGTTGTTTTTGTACCTTTTTGTTATCCCTTTTTGTATTAAAGACCTTTTCTGTTTCACATATTCGACTCTGCATTTTGGATTCCTGTATCACGGCCTTGGCCGTTCGTAACAGAACAATCTGGCCAACTATGGAATCCGCAGAGTTCACACAGTTAAAGGCAGCCCTATCCCAACAAGGTACGCTTGTTGGCAGCCACGAACAATCCCTTCGGGGAGTTATGGAGTCCCTGGCCGCCCTCGCCACTAGCATTAGCGCCATTGAGCAGCATCTGGGACTTGGCGCTCACCCAGGACAGTCGGAGGGTGCCGCTCACTCTTCAGAGGTCGTTAACGTCGCACCTGCAACCAGCGGCAGTAATAGTCACGAGCCTAGCCTCCCACCCCCCCCACGCTTTTCGGGGGAATCTATGGATTGCAGACAATTTTTACACCAGTGTACCCTGATTTTTGACCAGCAACCCAGCACTTACTATTCCGACCAGGCTAAGATAGATTTCATAATGAGCCTACTGACTGATAAAGCAGCGGCGTGGGCTATAGCGGTGAGCAAAGCTAAACCGGAGTTACGCACCTCCTATCCATTTTTTTTGGAGGAGCTACGGCAGGTCTTCGATCACCCTATCCGTAGTAGGGAGGCCGGTAACCAATTGTTGGACCTACGACAGGGTAAACGCTCGGTAGCGGCTTTTTCAGTAGACTTTAGGGTGCTGGCGGCAGAAAGCCGATATGATGATGAGGAGGCTCTCCGCGGAATATTTCGCAAGGCTCTTAACGAGCGGATCAAGGATGAGCTGGCAGTGAGGGAGTTCACCACCACGCTCAACGAGCTTGTCGACCTAGCCATACGGCTGGATAATCGCCTCCGGGAACGTGATCGTGAACGCAGTGAGGGACTACCTGCAGGATCAGCCAAGAACTACCGTCAGGAGTTTCGGCTGATACCACTAACTTCCGGAACCAGCGGAACAGAGGGAGTCCCATCAACGGCGGCCACCGAGGAGATTGCGGAGCCCATGCAACTCGGGGGAAGACGCCTGTCTGCTGCGGAGAGGTCGCGGAGGCTACGACTCCGCCTTTGCCTGTACTGCGGCGAACCCAACCACACCATCAACAGATGCCCCGCGCGCCCGGCACGCCGCGCCGGATCCCCTCCTGACGTCATTAAGGAGACTGGCGCAGGATCGACCGCCGTATCTAAGTCAAGGGAGAATCAGCCTACTCAGGGCCGTTGTGAGTATGCTGAAATGCCTCCGGCGTCGGCTCCGACTCCAAGATTCAAGATTCAAGAGTTTTATTGTCATGTGCATGGTAAAACAGCAGTTATACCATGCAATGAAAATCTTATTCTGTTCATACTCCCAAGAAAAGAAAGGAAACACAAGAAAGAATAAGAACATAAGAAACATAAACACATAAACATATATACCAATAAATTAAGCAACAACAACAGAAGAGACATTAATACAAGCAAATAATACAAATAAATAAATAAATAAAGTGCTATGAAGTGCTATCCAGCAGTCTTTAAGAGACTACAGGTGACTGGACTCATTACGGGGGGGGGCGTCAATGTTCGGATTTCTGCATTAGTCGATTCTGGGGCGGATGATTGCTTTATTGACTCTAATTTTGTTAAGAAACATGGCATTCAGGGGGTTGAGTTGAGGGACCATAAGGAGGTTCACTCACTGGATGGACGCCCCTTGGCGGTAGTCACTCATAGAACCGTTCCGTTATCTCTTCAATTGTCTGGCAACCACCATGAATCCATTAGTTTTTTTATCGCTCCGTCTCAATCCGCGCCCGTAGTTCTGGGTCTCACTTGGCTGCAGATTCATAACCCGACGGTGGATTGGACGAGGGGACAGATAGTTAATTGGGGCAGTCACTGTTTTGCTAGTTGCTTACGTTCCGCGGTACCCACAGTTTCAGGTAAACCTAGGAACACTGAGAATATCGATGTCACCGGTGTTCCCGACGTCTATCATGACCTCCGCATGGTATTTAGCAAGGATAGAGCTCAGAGTTTACCCCCCCATTGTCCATATGACTGCGCTATCGAACTCCTTCCGGGAGCACCATTACCCAATGCTAGGCTTTATAGCATCTCTGGACCCGAGCAACTTGCGCTCAAAGAATACATTGCTTCCTCTCTAGCTGCCGGACTTATTCGCCCCTCGTCCTCTCCACTTGGGGCCGGTTTTTTCTTCGTCGAAAAGAAGGATAAGTCTCTACGGCCTTGTATTGATTTTCGCGGCCTTAATGACATTACCATTAAGAACCGTTACCCGCTTCCTCTCATGGACTCCGCCTTTTCGTCTCTTCATTCGGCCAAGATCTTTTCCAAACTCGACCTTAGGAATGCTTACCACTTGGTTCGAATCAAAGAGGGGGACGAGTGGAAGACGGCTTTTAATACACCACTCGGTCACTTTGAGTATCTTGTTATGCCCTTCGGCCTTACCAACGCACCCGCCGTATTCCAGTGTTTAATAAATGATATACTTAGGGATATGATTAACCATTGCTGTTTTGTTTACCTAGACGACATCCTGATTTTTTCTAATTCCCTCCAGGAGCATATCCAGCATGTACGCCGCATCCTTCAGCGGTTGTTGGAGAATCGCCTTTTTGTCAAGGCGGAGAAGTGCGAGTTTCATACCACATCCGTGTCCTTTTTAGGGTTTGTAGTGGAGAAGGACAAGTTAAGAGCCGATCCCGCCAAGATCCAGGCGGTGGTCGATTGGCCTTCTCCCAAATCAAGGAAGCACTTGCAGAGGTTCTTGGGGTTCGCGAACTTCTACCGGAAGTTCATTCGTAATTTCAGCATAAAGGCAGAACCTCTGACAAGGCTTACATCAGTAAAGGTTCCCTTTGTATGGTCTCCCGAAGCTGAGGAAGCGTTTACTAAGCTTAAAGCACTGTTTACGTCTGCCCCTGTCCTTACCCACCCTGATCCTGCCTTGCAGTTTATCGTTGAGGTTGATGCCTCGGATACGGGAGTGGGGGCGGTTCTATCCCGGCGCTCACCAGTCGACCAGAAGCTGCACCCGTGTGCCTTTTTCTCACGTCGCCTCACCTCGGCAGAGAGAAATTATGATGTGGGCAATCGGGAACTGCTGGCCATTGTGCTTGCGCTGCGGGAGTGGAGACATTGGCTGGAGGGTGCAGCCCAGCCGTTGGTAGTTATTACGGACCACAAGAACCTGGCATATATACGCTCAGCGCACAGACTCAACTCTCGCCAAGCCAGATGGTCACTGTTCTTAACAAGAACAACAACTTCTCTATCACTTACAGACCTGGATCACGGAATATTAAGCCTGATGCATTATCTAGGATCTTTTCCCCGGTGGAGTCGGACTCACCACCGGAGACAATCGTACCTGTCGCCCGGATACTCGGCGCCCTCCAGTGGGAGGTGGAGAGGAAGGTCTCAGAGGCAGCGGGACAGACGGAACTACCAGAGGGGTGCCCTGAGGGGAGATTGTTTGTTCCGGAACGACTCAGATCCGAGGTGCTGCTGTGGGGTCACTCGTCTAAGATTGCCTGCCACCCGGGGATTCGACGAACCCTATTCCTGGTCTCCCAAAGGTTCTGGTGGCCTACCATGACAGCTGACGTGAAGAAGTTTGTCGCCGCCTGCTCCGTCTGCGCCAGAGGTAAAGCTTCCCATCGCCCTCCTGCCGGTTTGCTTCAGCCGTTACCCGTCCCTGGTCGGCCATGGTCCCACATCGCAATGGACTTCATCACTGGATTACCCTCGTCATATGGCCGGACCGTCATACTCAATATCGTGGACAGGTTTTCGAAGATGGCGCATTTTGTGTCGCTCCCCAAGTTGCCCACGGCCCTAGAGACAGCTAAACTGTTGGTGAGGCACGTCTTCCGCCTACACGGGATACCTACAGACATTGTTTCGGACAGAGGGCCTCAATTTGGTTCAAGAGTGTGGCGGGCATTTAATAAGGCATTGGGGGCGACCGTTAGTCTTTCTTCTGGTTACCACCCACAGTCCAACGGCCAGACGGAGCAGGCCAACCAGGACTTGGAAGCAGCACTCAGGTGCGTTTGTCATCGACACCCCTCCTCCTGGTCGACCCACCTCCCCTGGATCGAGTATGCTCACAACTCGTTACCCTGCTCGGCGACAGGTATGTCACCCTTCAAGACTGTTTTTGGTTACCAGCCCCCGCTTTTCCCCTCCCAGGAAGCAGAAATTACCGTCCCGGCAGTTCATGTACACCTACGACGTGCCCGACGCATTTGGCGAGAGACCCGGGCTGCATTAACACGTACAGCAGAACACAACCGCCGGATTGCTGACAGGCACCAGGTTCCCGCACCTGATTACCAGCCTGGGATGGAGGTATGGCTGTCTTCTAAAGACCTTCCGCTTGCAGGGACCTCACGGAAGCTGGCTCCAAGGTTCGTGGGTCCATACAAGATTGAGGCTATAATCAACAAGTCAGCCGTCAAACTGAAGCTCCCGCCGGCTCTTAAAGTCCACCCAGTCTTCCACGTCTCCTGCATCAAGCCGGTCGCTACCAGTCCACTGTGCCCTTCGGTCGAGGCTCCACCCCCGCCCCGCATCATCGACGGCCAGCCCGCGTACACGGTGAGAGCCCTATTAGATTCGAGAAGAAGGGGGAGGGGGGTGCAGTATTTGGTCGACTGGGAGGGATATGGACCAGAAGAGCGCTCCTGGGTCGCCTGCTCCCGTATCCTGGATCCCTCTCTCATTTCCGACTTCCACTCCGCCCACCCCAACAAACCAGGTATGCCGCCAGGGGGCGTCTTATAAAAGGGGGGGATACTGTCAGGATTGTGTGCTGCGGTACTGCCTTCTACTGTTTCTCTGTTGCAGCACACTCCTGAGCACCTTGATGAGCTGATCATCCTCACCTGTGCCTTATTAAGGAGTGCTATTTAAGCTGTGTGCAATGCTAGGTTCAGTGCCAGATTGTCCCTTTGCTACACCCTGTTCAGCTCCTTCCAGCTTGTTCTTGTGCATTGTGTTTTGGCTTTCTGACCCACGCTCGGCTCACTTGTAAGTACCTATCTACCTGCTTGACGTTCTCAGCAGTAGTTGTATTTTTGGTACTCCTGCTAGTTTTTTGTTAGCAGCTCTTTTAGTTACTTGTCTGTATTTTTCCCTGCTCAGCTCTCCCTGCTAGCAGTGTTTTTTGTTACTAATTCCCGCGACTAGGTCCGGATATATTTTTGTTGTACTTTGTTTCTTGTGTTGTTTTTGTACCTTTTTGTTATCCCTTTTTGTATTAAAGACCTTTTCTGTTTCACATATTCGACTCTGCATTTTGGATTCCTGTATCACGGCCTTGGCCGTTCGTAACAGATGTAATTTAACACAACTGAACACAAAATGCAGTTTTTAAATTAAACTTTTTTGTCAAGAACGGCGTGAGTCGCTTCTGGAAACCAAAAATATTTATTTAATAAAAGGTGTCCTTGGCAGAGGTAAAAAGTACTAGCAACAATATAAACAATGCAAGAGTCCAAACAGAAAAAGGCCAAAGCCAGTATAAAATGCAAAATCAAAAATCACTACTAGAAAAGGCTAGTAGGGAAAAAAAACACTGCCGGAAAAGCCAAACAGGAAAAAGCTCATCTTAGCACAAAAACAGGACACCGCTGAGTAAGTCAAGCGGGACAGGTACTTACAACACGATACAGGTAAAAGCCAGAGAGCAGGTACAGGGAATAGCAAAAGCGGAGGGTGTGAGAAGCATGAGGGACAATCCGGCAACGAGCGAGTCCTGCTGGCAAGCTTAAGTTGTGGTTCAGGAAACTCCGCCTACTGCAGGGCAGCGGTGTATGGCAGTGACATGGCAGACATGCGGTAGCACAGCGACAACACAGAACAACACATTTTTATTATCCAAACCTACATGGCCCTGTGTGGAAAAACGTAACTGACATTAATTGAGATTTATCAGTCTGGAAAAGGTTATAAAGCCATTTCTAAAGCTTTGGGACTCCAGCAAACCACAGTGAGAGCCATTATCCACAATTGGCGAAAACATGGAACAGTGGTGGAGTGACAGGCCTACCAAAATTACCCTAAGAGCGCAGCGACGACTCGTCCAAGAGGTCACAATAGACCCCACAACAACAACAACTGCAGGTCTCACTTGCCTCAGTTTAGGCCAGTGTTCATGATTCCACCATAAGAAAGACACTGGGCAAAATGGCGAGTAAATGACTTCCAAAATGAAAACCACTGCTAACAAAAAGAACATTAAGGCTAGTCTCAGCTTTGCCAGAAAACATCTTGATGATCCCCAAGACCTTTGGGAAATGCTCTGTGGTCTGACGGGACAAAAGTTTAACTTTTTGGAAGGTGTGTGTCCCACTGCATTTGACGTAAAAGTAACACAACATTTAAAAAAAAAAAAGAACAGCAAAACAACGGGGTGGTAGTGTGATGGTCTGGGGCTGTTTTGCTGCTTCAGGACCTGGAAGGCTTGCTGTGATAAATGGAACCATGAATTCTGCTGTCTACCAAAAAATCCTGAAGGAGAATGTCCGGTGACCTCAAGCTGAAACCAACTTGGGTTCTGCAGCAGGACAATGATCCAAAACACACCAGCAAGTCCACCTCTGAATAGCTGAGGAAAAACAAAATGAAGACTTTGGAGTGGCCTAGTCCAAGTCCTGACCTGAATCCTATTGAGATGCTGTGGCATGACCTTAAAAAGGCGCTTCATGCTGGAAAAGCCTCCAATGTGGCTGAATGACAACAATTCTGCAAAGATGAGTGGGCCAACATTCCTCCCCAGCACTGTAAGAGACTCATTGCAAGTTATCACAAACGCTTGATTGCAGTTGTTGCTGCTAAGGGGGGCCCAACCACTTATTAGGTTTAGGGGGCAATCACTTTTTCACACAGGACCATGTAGGTTTGGATTTTTTTTTCTCCCTTAATAATAAAAACTTTCATTTAAAAACCGTAGTTGTGTTGTCATTGACTAATATTTGAATTTGTTTGATGATCTCAAACATGCCAAACATGCCAAAAATAATAACTCAAGACATGTCAAACACTTTTTCACGCCACTGTAAATAAATGTAAAAAAAAATAAAATATAAATTTAAAAAAGTGACTTAAATAAATATAAAAAAAACTAAAAATATATTTAAATGGTTTAAATAAAGTGTCAATAATAAATTTAAAATAAAAATAAATGAGAGTTAAAAATAATACAAATAAAAATAACTTAAATAAGTGTAAAAAAAATACTGAAAATAAATTTAAAATGATTTAAAAGTGTTAATGATAATATTATAAAAATGACTTAAATAAAAGTGTAAAAAAAAATAGTAAAAAATAAATAAAAACTCAAAGTGACTTCAATAAAAATGTAAGAAATAATAAAAGTGGGTTGCAACTTGGTTACCATTGAAAAATGCGGGTCCCAGGCTGAGACCATTTGAGAACCCCTAGTATAGACAACTTATTTTGGTACCCTTCGCAATGCTGCAACATGGCTCGATGGAAATGGACAAAAACACTAATTCGGCCGCAGCAGCCTTGTGCAAGTGGACAGCCAGTGATGTCGTTGCACGTGTGGCTTTAGCAACATTGTTGCTTTCGAGTGAGGAGTAACTCCTTACTCACTATGACTTCCAATTAGACACGCCAGTGGAACAAAAGGTGCATTTAGAGGTGACTCAAGTCACATCTCCCACTATGTGTGTATGACTGTATCAGCCTGACTACCGTATATCAGTCATATTTACTACTCTACAATGTGTCAGTCCTTGTAACTTATGATTTATTGTCACCTTTTGTGAGTAAAATTAAAGCACATGAGCTCCTCTTCCCAAGGATTCCTAGCTTTATTGAAAAGCTTCCACATTTAAACAATTTAAAAAAAATTGTATACACACATTAGAAAAGGCTTTTCACTTTCTTATGCACATGTAGACAATGCTCAAGTACAACTAAACACTTTTACTATGACTCTATAATTGAAAATATATATATATTTACATGCTGTAGCTTATGTAAAACTGTGCAGTGCATTCCCAAAAATAACAATGAATCCATAAATCCAGGGGTGTCCAGACTTTTTCGAATGAGGGCAACATAGTGAAAAATGAAAGGACGCAACTTTGCCACGTTGATATTTTGTAGATCTGCTCAGACGTTTTATTTATATATATATAAAAAAAAACAGCAACTCAGCTTTGTCATATAGGTAAAAAAGCCTATTGTTAGCATCAACTTCTCAACTCTTTGCTAATTTTTCCCATTTTCGCTGCTGTAAATATTTCAACTTTCTTCTCAAATAATCTTTGCAAATTTTCTTTTTGGAATTTTACAACTTTATTCCCATAATATTTTGAATTTATTCCCATATTACAACTTTTGTTTTGTTTCTCATAATATTGTGACTTCAACTCTATGCTACTAAAATGACATTATTTGTCACCATAATATTGCGAGTTTATTGCTGTATTACTGCGTTTTTTTCCCAGTTCTTCTTTTTTTTGTTTTTTAATTTACAACTATTTCAACTTTCCTCTTGTAATATTTTGACTTTATTCCCATAACTTTTTCACCATCCTAATTTTCCAAAAATGACAACTTTTGTTTTGTTTGTTTCTCATGATATTACGACATGTATTTTTTTCTTCAATATTTCAACTCTATGCTACTAAAATGACATTATTTTTCATCCTAATATTACGAGTTTATTCTCGTAAAATTGCGACTTTTTTCTCATTAGTGTGCGACTTTTTCTCGGAATATTTTGACTTTATTCTCATAAAATTACAGCTGCTTTTTTTTTCCATTTCTGCTATTTTCTTTTATTTCTCAGCTATTTCAACTTTCTTTTTGTAAATTTTCTTCTAGTAATTATGACTTTATTATCATATTTTGAATTTATTCCCATAATATTAAAACTTTTACCCCAACCTCATTTTCCAAAAATTGCAACTTTTGTTTAATTTGTTTCTCAAAATATTACAAATTTTAAAAAATGTATTTTTTCTTCAATATTTCAATTCTATTCTACTAAAATTACATAATTTTACGAATTTATTCTCGTAAAATTGCAAGTTTTTTTCTTATTAGAGTGCGACTTTTTCTCATATTTTGACTTTATTCTCGTAAAATTACAGCACTTTTTTTTCCATTTCCTCTATTTTCTTTTATTTTCCAACTATTTCAACTTTCTTTTTGTAAATTGTCTTCTCGTAATAATGACTTTACCATATTTTGAATTTATTCCCATAATTAATAATTCAAACTATTTCCCCAACCTAATTTCCCAAAAATTACAACTTTTATTTTATTTGTTTGTCAAACATTACTGCTTTTTTTAAGAAGTATTTTTTCTTCAATATTTCAATTCTATCCTACTTAAATTACATTATTTTCCTCATAATTTTACGAGTTTATTCCTGTAAAATTGCAACTTTTTTCCTTGTTATTTTCCTTGTTAGAATACAAGTTTTTTCTTGTAATATTTTGACTTTATTTTAGTAAAACTACAGCTGTTTTTTCCATTTCTAGTGTTTTTTAATTTCCAACTAATTCAATTTCTTGTAAATTTTCTTATCGTAATTATAACTTCATTCCCATAATATTTTGACTTCATTTTCATAGTATTATCATTTTTTTCAAAATGTAATTTTCCCAAAATTACGACTTTATTTGTTGTTTTTTGTTTTGCAAATACTCTTTTTTCTGTATTATTTCAACTTTATGCAACTAAAATGTTATTTTTCCTCAATATTACGTTATTCTTGTAAAATTGCCACTTCTTTCATGTAAGATTACAACGTTTTTCTCTTAACATTTAGACTTTATTTTGATTTTTCCATTTTTGCTGTTTTATTTTTTTATTGTTAGCTTATATTTTTAGCTGTGGGCCGCAAGCCGCAAACGGCCCCCGGGCGACACATTGGACACCCCTGCATTAACTGATTGTTAATTTTGCCCATAATTGCTCAAGGACATTTTCCCATGTTGGATATTTTCAAAAGGTTCTGACCTGAGTGGTAAAACATAAAATTAAATTGTCCTGGTTATTTTCTTGACATTTGATAAAATAAATCTAAAAATATATTTAAAAAAAAGAATCAATTATTTTTGGGCTTCGACTATTATTTTTGTGGAATAATCTGAAACTTGTTTTGATTAATCGAATAACGGATCAGGCCCAGACAGAACAAATCAATATGAATCAAACGCAAACAGTTAGTGGTCTGCCCCGCAACATATCGGAAAAGAGGCAAAAATGTCCATCACTGTTTTCCAGAGTGAGAGCTGGTGTGTGTGAATATCGTGTTTTGCCTAAAACACAAAAGATAATAGGTCTGCTATATATTTACAATTTTTTTTCACAAAAAAAACGAAGAATACTAAAATACTCAATTAATTGGATGATTGCTTAATCATCAATTAACTGCTGCAGCTCTAGATTAATTGATCATGATTTTTTGCATTGTTGGCTTAAGTGGCCACTTTTAATTCATAAGAAGAACACAGTGGACCAGGACTCGATGACTTGGCTGATGGGATCCACCATAAAAACATGCATTTGATAAAACCTCGGCATGGACCATTACCATGTAAAAACACACTGGACAGCAAGGAGGAAGTGGAAGAGCATGGAGGTGTGTAGCACGCAGAAGGTTACGCATTGTAGGCAAAAACACACATAGTTTAATTCCGAATGTGAACATTGTAAACAGTTCATGCTTGAAATGTATCTTTTCTAGTCGGCAACTGATATTTTCCTGAAACTTACCTACGTTCTACAACTGATTACTAAAGAACGGAAAAAAGGTAGAAACAACCTTTTTTTCCTGATGAAAGACAGGAGTCTTATCTTTCTTTTGGTAGGTTCCACGTTTATCTTGCCGTAGAACACAATATTCTCTCTAAAGTCGTGTAAAATGGCCGCTACTGAAGGGGTTGGAGTTGTCTTTTGAATAATGGCAGGGATTCAATGAGTTAATAATGACTTCATTGACAGAATATGCCGAGGGTCAATAAAATGGCCCGCTTTGACTCTTAATGAATAGACAGCAATCTACAAGTTAGTGTTTGATTTCCTTTTGCGTGTGACATTTACATTGCTGCCAAATGGGATCGGATCCGGATTAAACCTGCTTTGATGTTGCAGCCTCATGTACTTTTCAAATTGGATCCAGTTGGATCTTTGATTGGTGTTGCTTGTCCTTCAAATGAAGAGCTATACATTATTTTTTTTTTAATGACAAAGTGTCGACAGAAAGTTGCACACAAACAAACATTGATTTAAAAAGCTTGGCTGCGAGGTGGAGGTAAGGAAAACTACAACAACAAAGGTCGCTGCGCCGTGAGTGTATTGGAAAAAAAGTTCATTTCAGGTTGCGGCATTGGAAGCTCTGGCACCGTGCAGCTGACGCTTGAGGAGCCCAATTAGTGAGCTTTCCCCTCCGAGCTACCAGGGGAGCATGACATCACCGCATGTCGCTGGGAGGGAGGGCGCTGGTGCGTCGGCTCCCGAACCGTGCCTCCGTACGGTCTTCACCGCCAAGCGTCCCTCCGGGTGGCCTCCAAACGTTTGAGTCATGATGCGCGTCGTCTCGAGCGTGCACGTCTCTTTTGTCCCCAGACATGCTCAGAAGACGTCTGCGTACAAGGGGGGCCACATTCCACTCAATCTTGTGGAGGTGATACTTTGCATGCTTTTACTTTTCATTCATTCATTCATTCATTCATAAATTAGGATCTTTTGTTGCAATATTACCCCTGCTCTCGTATAATGACTTCCTTTTCAGAATATTAGGAGTTTATTGTAATATTTGTGCATTTGGCAACATTATCCTGGTAAAATGAGGACCTTTTGTTGAAACATTAGAACCGGTTTTGTGTATTTACTTTGTTTTGGCGACTTTAATATTAACACTGAACGTTTTGCGACATATAACATTATTCTGGTAAAATTAGGACCTTTCATTGCAATAATACTATTTTGTAGAATCACGTTTTCATAATATATTGAATTTATCAGACATTTTTACATTTTTATTTTAAATTTAATTACATATGAATTAAATAGTTATTGATTTATTGAATTAAATATTGAATTAAATCTTTTTAAATGAAATATAAATGTATGGAAACAGTTTAAAATAATTTGACATTATTTATAAATGTATAAAATACATTTTAAATGAAATATAAATGTATGGAAACAGTTTTACAATAATTTTACATTAAATATAAATGTAGAAATGATATTTTAAATGAAATATTAATGTATCATATTTGGATTTTGTTTGTATATTTGGTGGCATTTTATGACTATTGTAAAAATTTTGAGCTTTTTTTAAACTGTAATGACGATTACTAAACTTACTAAACTTTGTTTTCATAATATTGACTACCGACATTGTGGTGAAATGAGGGTCTTAGTACAGCTATTCTTGTCTAATTACTTTTTCATTATGTATTTTTTTATCATAATATTTTGAGGTTAATATTTGAATATTTGGCATAATTTTACAACTATTGTTGTAAAAATGAGGACATTTTTAATTGCAATATGACTATTCTTGTATAATTACGTTGCTTTCACAATATGGAGTTTCTGCTTTAATGTTACCATATAACGTAATGTACCACACCATATGATTTGCAACATATCACGACATTATTCTGGCAAAATTAGGACCTTCAATTGCAATGTTAGGGCTATTATATAATTACTTTGTCATAATGTATTTTGACTTTAATATTTGATGACTATTGTAGAAATTGAGAATTTTTTTATTGTAATAAGACTAATAAGACTAATAAGACTTCTCATATAATGACTGTTTTCATAATATTTTGCATTTATTGTAATATTTTGACTTCATAAAATGTGTATGTTTGGCATCATGAATAAGATTTCTCTTAAACTTACCACTTTATTTCAAAATAATTAAAAAGTCAACTTTTTTCTGGTAATATCACCTGTTTACTGTAGAATTCTGATTATATTTCTCAAAATTTAGATTTTAAAAAACAACTGTAACGACTACTCTCGTAAAAATACCACTTTTTTGTCATATTTTCATTTTATAATATTTCAACTTAATTCTCTTTTTATGGTAATATGTCCTGTAGTGGAATATTATTCCTCATAATACAATACTCATATTACGTCACATGTAGGACATTTAAAGACCCGTTAAATAACTAAGGAAGTCCAATATCAGGGATAAAACAGGTCACGTGATCACCCGACGCACCTGTTGCCGCCTACAGGGGTCGTATCCTCGTGGCCAGCAGCGCGAGCACGGTCCTCCACAGGTTATCCCAAAGACCGCTGCCCCCCGACGCGGCCTCCTTCGCCATCCAGCTTTTGTCCAGGTGGTCCCCGATGAGCCGCAGACGGGACGCCAGCACCCGAGCCGCGCAGCAGGTGGGCGTGCGTGCGGCGTGCGCGGCCACGAGAGGCTTGGCGGGCCAACAGCACATCGTCGTCGTCTTCTTCTTTCTCCTGATGATGATGTCCTGTCCTTTGAGTGGTGCTGATGATGCGCGGTCCCTCTTCTTGTCTTCAAAGCTTATTTGTTCACCACCCACTGCTTAATTATTCACAACGCGGTCACGTGATGGGAGTTGACGTCATCTCTTGCCGAACGCTAGAGAACCCTTACCTCTTGAAACAAAATTGCTACTCCTCAAACCCTGTTATTATCTTGTAGTCATTTCCACTGAGCTTTAATCTTTGTTATTTGCGTATATAAACTAGCAATTTTAGGCCTAAAATATTTACTCACCCCCCCAGTCGTGACTTTTAGAATGAAACTAGATCCGGAACAAATATTTCCTTGACTGTCGTTCCTTGCCGCACACTTTAAAGCATAGGACTCGTGTTTGTTTTGTCTCCATAATTTCCGTCCTTTGGTCTCCCCTTCCCGTTTTAACTCATATTCTTGCTACTTTGCATATTCTTATTTATTCTCTTTTTGAACACAATAATTACTTTACATTTTATTCGTAATGTTTGTACACTATGGCCGAGGACGAACTCGCTGAGTTCAGGGACCGCTGGAAACGTGAGCTGTGCAGTCAAAAAGAGGACCTTGTTCCTTCCTCCGCTTCCAGGAGTGATCCTAGCCTTTCGGGTCAGAGTCCATCCAGAGAAATCCGCAATGAAGACTCAAATAACACAGACAGGGAGATAATTAAGTCAGAAAAGGACGGTGGGAGATGTTTGGACGTGGAAGAGGGGGAGCCCGGCTATGTGTCCATTGCCAGGAGTTTGCTGGACGGAAGGACCAGCCCCATTCTGAACAGACTCCAGGAGGAAAGGAGCAGGAGGAAGAGGCAGTACCGGGACGTGACGGCAGCGTGCAGAGAGTCCCTGAAGCATCCTCAGACGAAAGTCAAGAAAGATGAGCAGCTGGTGGATCAACTCATTCAAGATCTGGTATGATGATGATGACACACCTGCACTCTGTCTAAATCTAATCAGGCAAATTTCACAACTTGTGTGTGCGTGTGTGTATGTGAAATCCATAATCCATCAGTACTGTATTTTTGTCTTTCACAGAATGAGGCCAACGACATTCCTTTCTTTGACATTGAGCTGCCATATGAGTTGGCCTTGAAGATATTCCAGTATCTCAACTGTGCTGAACTTGGTCGCTGTGCTCAGGTAAACCCACCTGGATGTGTTTTTCTGTTTCTTGGTCGGCTGAAGGATTGATCCCTAATTACAGTGGTGTGAAAAAGTGCTTGCCCCCTTCCTGATTTCTTTTTTTTTTTTAATGTTTGTCACACTTAAATGTTTCGGATCGTAAAACAAAGTTAATTAGGCAATGACAACACAACTGAACACAAAATGCAGTTTTTAAATGAAACTTTTTATTATTAAGGAAGAAAAAAAATTCAAACCTACATGGCCCTGTGTGGAAAAGTGCTAGCCCCCCTTAGCAGCAACAACTGCAATCAATCGTTTCTGATAACTTGCAATGAGTCTCTTACAGCGCTGGGGAGGAATGTTGGCCCACTCATCTTTGCAAAATTGTTGTCATTCAGCCACATTGGAGGCTTTTCCAGCATGAAGCGCCTTTTTAAGGTCATGCCACAGCATCTCAATAGGATTCAGGTCAGGACTTGGACTAGGCCACTCCAAAGTCTTCATTTTGTTTTTCTTCAGCCCTTCAGAGGTGGACTTGCTGATGTGTTTTGGATCATTGTCCTGCTGCAGAACCAAAGTTGGTTTCAGCTTGAGTACACCAACAGATGGTCAGGACATTCTCCTTCAGGATTTTTCCCTAGACAGCAGAATTCATGTTTCCATTTATCACAGCAAGTCTTCCAGGTCCTGAAGCAGCAAAACAGCCCCAGACCATCACACTACCACCACCATATTTTACTGTTGGTATGTTGTTCGTTTTCTGAAATGGGGCGTTACTTTTACGCCAGATGTAATGGGACACACACCTTCCAAAAAGTTCAACTATTTTCCCAAAGGTCTTTGGGATCATCAAGATGTTTTCTGGCACAATTGAGACAAGTCTTATTGTTCTTTTTGTTCAGCAGTGGTTTTTACCTTGGAACTCTGCCATGCAGGCCATTTTTGCCCAGTGTCTTTCTTATGGTGGAGTCATGAACACTGACCTTAACTGAGGCAAGTGAGCCCTGCAGTTCTTTGGATGTTGTTGTGGGGTCTTTTGTGACCTCTTGGATGAGTCTACGCTGCGCTCTTGGGGTAATTTTGGGAAGGTTCACCACTGTTCCATGTTTTCGCCATTTGTGGGTCATGACTCTCACTGTGGTTTGCTGGAGTCCCAAAGCTTTAGAAATTATTTAAAAATAACCTTTTCCAGACTGGTATATCTCAATTAATCACAGTTACAGTAAGTTATGTTTTAACAGGGGGCAGTTACTTTTTCTCACAGGTCCATGTAGGTTTCCATTTTTTTTCTCTCTTAATAATAAAAAGTTCTATTTAAAAACTGCATTTTGTGTTCAGTTTGTGTTGTCACTGAGTAATATTAAAATTTGTTTGATAATCTGAAAGATTTAAATTTGACAAACATGCAAAAAATAAAAAAAAAATCAGAAGGGGAGCAAACACTTTTTCACACCACTGTATATGCCTCACTGGACACAAGGCAGACTCAACAAACCGAAGCGCATCAAATAACCTGGATATCCTGTCCAGTTTACAGCATACATCCGCATAATTCAAGATTCAAGAGTTTTATTGTCATATGCACAGTAAAACTGGTGGTTCTGCTATTGTTCTGTTCATTCTCCCAAAAAAGAAAGAAAGAAAAACACAACAAAATGAATAAGAACAGAACACTTAAGCAACAACACAACAACATAAGAGACATTAATACAAATAAATAAATAAATAAAGTGTGTGCGTGTGCTTCATTGAGAAGCATAATGTGGAGGACATACTTTAAAAGTCAGAACGGATACTTAAATGAACACAAAAGTTAGTCACACTGTACCCAAAACACATTTAAAATACAGTAATAAAAATATTAAGTATACTGTATTTCAATGAAACTGTAATAAAAAGGAGCATATCCTTTCATATCAAGGATATGATCCTTATCCTTGATGATGGTCGCGGCAATCCGGCGCCTTGGACGATGACCGTTTTTACTTCCATGGTGGTGGCTTTCCTTTTCCTTGGCGCACTGCCACCTGAGGAGTCTACCATATGCTTGGGAGACACGATGACGTGTAGGAGGTTGGCAAGGGCGGGCGATATCCTTCCTCAGCGTAGCTGGCTCTCGAGCAAATCTCATATTTACTAACAAAGCCGCACTGGTCAAAACTATGTTTTTACCTAATTTATGGGAGTGTGCCATAGCCATGAAATGTTGTGACTCGAAGTGTAACATGAAACATTATAAAGCGAAGACCGCCTATACTATAGAAATAATGGTTACCATTGAAAAAAATGGAAATATAAATAATCTGCTCCGGTGTCAAACTGTCATCTTTCGTCTAAATTCAAAACACCGGTACTCAGTTGATTTACATGTAATAAAGACTCTAGTCTGTGATTTAAAGATGTAATGCGAGGGTAACAGGTCTCACTTTTTCATATTGTAATTGTCATGCAAGTGTAACATAATTTAACCAATGTTAACCGACTTAGGAGGCGTCCCCGAGGAATTTGGCCATATTCCAAATTGTACCACCTGAGGAGCATGTGACTTTGGACTCAAAGATCATATTTTCAAAAATCACGTGAGATTATGGGTGTAAGACGTGCAAACAGATGCTGAGTCGTCCTTTTCAAGCCAATCCTTAGCAGGTGTGCATCTTCACAATAGCATCACTTCCTCCAACATGCAGATAGCTGAGGTCACGCCTCAGCTAACAAAGCAAGGACCCCGCTGGGATTAATAAAGTCCTCCCTCTCCAAAGAGTTTATTGCATCTCACTGTTTGGCGAGAGACGAGGGCTTGTAACGTCGCGCCGCTATTTGCGTTGCATGTCCTGGCGGCGTGAAGGTCGCGGCTTTAATAAGTATAGTTAAAGATGATGGATGGCACTTGTAAGCATATGCTCTCCTCCCCTTCCCAGGTGAGCAGGGCGTGGAGAGTCCTGGCCGAGGACAGCGTTCTGTGGTTCAGGATGTGCACGAGGGAGGGCTATCACCAGGGCGCCATTGTGTCCGACTCCCCCTGCTGGAAGAGCACGCTGCGAGACTGCAGGAACGCTGCCAAAACTGTGCGCTCCAACTGGAAGGTGGGCTCCAGTGAGACCTTGGGAAACTTTCTGTCTCCCCCCCAAGAAAACATGTAAAAACCAAGAAAAACGTGTAAAAAGTGTATAGTAAAATGTAAAAACAATAAAACAGGGCATTTACGTTACGTTGACAAGGCGCGCTTTGAATGCATTCAGTCTTTTGCTCCGTGCAGAATCGTGTTGGATCCATTAGTCAGCTGCAGTTCGAGCTGGGCAAGGTGCTGTGCGACGTCAGCTCCTGTGACAGCTACGTCTTGGCAGGGTGAGTTTATGGCCGTATGGTCACAAATAGCAGCCTCTGCTCTAATGGAGTGCACTTGGACTTTTTGTTTTTTCATTGTAATTACTATTATTTTTATTTAATTAAAACTGTAATAACGTTTTTATTTTATATTTTAATGTAATTTTACATTAATTTGATTTGAAATGTAGTTCATTTTGTATTTTACATTTAAATTGTATTTGTAATTCATTTTAAATGTAACTTTATTTTGACTTTAATTTTAATTAATGTTAAAAATTTGATTTATGCATTTATATTTAATATAAAATATGAATTATAAATCTACATTAAATTTTAATTTAATTAACTATAAAACGTAATTTTTTATTTTACGTTTTAAATTTAATTTAAAATAAAAAAATGTCAATTGTATTAAATTATTTTTTTATTTAGATTTTACTCTTATTTCTTTAACTTGAATTTTAAATAATAAATTTTATTTATACATTTAATTTATACCTTTATATTACATTTTAATGTAATCTAAAATATAATTATTTTTCATTTTAATTTAATTTTAAAATGTATACAATAATTTAATTTTTTATTGTATTTTTAATTTTAAATAAAAATTGTAGTTTTTATTCTTTTAACTTTATTTTAATTAATACATTTAATTTACATTTGTGTTTAATATAAAATATTGTAAAATTTAATTTATAAACTTATATACAATTTAAATTTAATTTCATTTAAAATATATATTTTTTTAATTTTACATTTAAATTAAATTGAATGTATTATGTATAAAATTATTTTTTTTAATTTAACATTTTCATTGTATTTTTAATTAATTTTAAATTAAATGTTTTCCTTTTTATTCTTTAAACTTTCATTTTAATTAATACATTTTATTTATCCATTTAATGTATACATATACTGTACATATAATATACAATTCTTTTCAAATTTAATGTGTGAATTTATATATAATTTAAATTAGATTTGAAATTAAACATTTTATTTGAAATGTAATTTCATTTTAGTTAGAATTTTAATTTAAAATTTAATTAAAAATATACATTTTGATTTACAATTAAATAAAAAATGTAATACAAACATTAAGATAAAACATTTTGATGTTCCTCCCAGCTACTCTTCTGGGGACGTGAGGCTGTGGGACACGCTGCACTGGGACCTGCCGTCGTCATACCTTAAGTCCAACCGGCTGTCCGCACACTCCGAGCCCAGACCTCACGTTGCTCATGTCCAGGTCAGCGGCAACGTGGCAGCTGCCGCCTACCACGATGGTACGTGTTGGTTTGGACGCGCAAAACTAGCAGCATACTGCTCAAGTTCATTAAAAAAAAC
The DNA here is from genome assembly GCF_027744805.1 of Dunckerocampus dactyliophorus. NCBI lineage: Eukaryota > Metazoa > Chordata > Actinopteri > Syngnathiformes > Syngnathidae > Dunckerocampus > Dunckerocampus dactyliophorus. The sequence continues at coordinate 33,576,381 of NC_072822.1, forward strand.
TTTAATAATGATGTGGAGTGCTTCAGAAAGTGAAAGGAAATTTATTAACAAGTATATTGAGCGTTGCAGCAGCAACAGAACCAATGTTATAATAGTGTATGGATTCATTTCTCTGATGAGTTGATTGTAAACAAATTGTAAGTAAGTGTTACACGTATGACTTTTGGATAAATGTGCTGCATGCTTGACACTCATGACACGTCAAATGCAGCTACTGTCATCTTGTGGCGGTAATAAACACAAAACCTACATCAGAAGGTTGCCTACAGCCACAGCTGTTGATGCCGTTGTTTTTTTCACTGGTACAGGTTGCGTGGATGTATGGAGCACACAGACGGGCGGAGAGCCCATTTACCACTATCAGACGGCAGAGAGGAACCGGGTCTTGGCCTTGAGCCCAGATGGTTCCACCCTGGCTTCTGCCGGGGGGTCCGAGGTCCGACTGGACGGTGCTGATGATCATGGCTTGTGGAGGACGCTCGGTCTGACTCTGCTCCCCAAGACTGTAAGTCATGAAATAACCTACATGTAGGAATTCATGTTTCCCTTCACGAAGCGCAGCTCCCCAGTGCCGGCAGCACTCGTGCAGCCCAGACCAAGACGCTATCATTATGTGTGTTTTCTGTGTGGCAGGTCGAGAGCTTGATGTTGGTGCCCAGCAGGGGGCAGCGATGCAAGCTAGCCGCTGTAGCAGCTGCAGAGTGTGTGTATCTGTTGGACCTCCAGGAAAAGGTGGAGGATGAGGATGAGGAGCCAAGGGTGCTTCACTCAGTCTACGGACATCCCGTTACCTGCCTGGATGCATCCGACTCCCACGTCGCCTTTGGGGTGAAGAGCACCGGCTGGGCCATGCACGACGGAGGCAACAAGGTATGTTTAGTTTGAACATACTTGTTGAAATGTTAACGTTGCAAACCATGTTCGGTGCAGAATCGTGTTGCTTGAGCTTTGTGTACATTTGATATATGTGGCCGCCCGTTGAGGTAGCACATCATGTCCGTTTACATGGATATACATGGATATTTTATGTTTATTTTTTTGTAGTTTTTTACCAATGCAAAAAAACACAGAATAACACAAAAGCCAAGGTGACACAATTCAGATTTAATTTATATTATTTATATATATATTTTTACCAGTGCAAAAAATAAAATAAAACAGAAGCCAAAGTGAAACAGTTCAGATTTTATTTTTATTATTTATTTATTTTTTTACCAGTGGAAGAAACCCAACCAAATAACACAAAAGCCGAAGTGACACAATACAGATTTTATTACAATTTTTAATATTTTTTTTTATCAGTGCAAAACCCCCCACAAAATAACACAAAAACCAACATGATGCAATTCAGATTTTTAATTTATTTATAATTTATAAATTCGGTTTGTTGTATTTTATTTCACTTTTTTACCGGTGCAAAAAGCCTAAGTGACACAATTCAGACTTTATTTGTATTATTTTTATGTTTTTTACCAGTGGAAAAAAAACCTAACAAACTAACACAAAAGCCAAAGTGACGCATATCTTTTTTTTTTTTCTTCAAAAAGTCACTTTGGCGTTGTGTACATTCAGTATCTCTGGCGGCCCATTGAAGCAGCACACCATGTCCATCATCAAATTTGATTTTTATGATCTGAGGTTATCGGAGTCCATACGTTTTTTCTTTCTTTTTTTTTTTTTAACCTGTGCAAAAAAAACCCAAAACAAAACTCAAAGTGATACCATCCATCCATTTTCTATACCGCGGGGGCATGCTGGAGCCTATCCCAGCTGACTTCGGGCGACAGGCGGGGTACACCCTGGACTGGTCGCCAGCCAATCGCAGGGCACATATAGACAAACAACCATTCACACTCACATTCATACCTATGGACAATTTAGAGTCACCAATTAACCTCACCTGCATGTTTTTGGAATGTGGGAGGAAGCCGGAGTACCCGGAGAAAACCCACGCGCACACGGGGAGAACATGCAAACTCCACACAGGAATGCCCAAGGGAGAATCGAACGCAGGTCTTCCCGATCTCCAGGCTGTTACTGTGTTGGCCAACATGCTAACCACTAGCTAACCACCACCGTGCGGCCCCCAAAGTGATACAATTCAGATTTCTACCAGTGCAAAAATCCCTATAAAAGCCAGTGACACAATTCAAATTTCTTTTCTTTTCTTTTTTTACCAGTGCAAAAAAAACACAAATCTAAAGTAAAGCAAAAAAAAAAAAAGGTAAATTGTGCCTTTTTGGCTTTGCATACATTCGATCTATCAGTACACCATTAGATGACAGGTAGTCACGAAATATGTTCCTTTGCTACAAAATAGCAGATGATGTCATACCGTCTACTGTTGAGAGCGAGCCCATAAAGTGTCGAATCAGCATTTGCTCTCATTAGGGCTTGGCATGTGTTACAAACATAAAATGTCTCTGCGGACGGGCGGGGTGATTATTACCCTCACTGCGCCCTCGGGCCCCCTTAGAAGTGAATACCTGGCACCTGTGGGGCTATGGTCCGCAGTGCAGCTCGTGCACCTAAATAGCGCCCGGCCCTCGGTGGGCTCGGCCCTGACTAGTCGGACCAGCTAGTGTTTCCCAAGATGCATCTGTTTGCGCCGCACGATGTCTTTCCAGGGAACCTGCTTCACTCTTTATTTAGATGGTGCATGATAGGCTGCGTTCACTTGGGATGCAGAGACAGACGAGAAGACATGACATGAGGTCACATGATTTTTTTTGCGTATTTTAAAAATATATAGAAACTACTTTCCCCATAGGAAATAGAATGCAAATACAAATGGTCTGTTCCAGTGTCAAGCTGTGGCTCTCTGATGATGACGATGAAAATAAATAAATGAAAATAAAAACATAAATAATGATAATAAATAATGATAAATAAAAACTAATGTAAACATGTATTTAAATAGTTAATAAATAATAAATAGTTTAATAAAAATAATAATAACAAATAATATAATAAAGAGATATAGAAATAAATACCAACAATCATAATTATTAATAATTATAATAATATAAAGTACGTCTAAAACCAAACACACTTGTGAAGTTCATCTTTTGGATCAGGGGTGTCCAAAGTGCAGCCTGGGGGTCATTTTTGGAATACAGCTTGTTTTTTTTGATTGACCCTCTGCATATTCTAAAAATTCATTATTAAAAAGACTATTCTTAAATATTACACAGATTTTATGTCGATGTTGTGTAGTGTAGCATATATGGTACTCGCATGAGTGGCATCCTTAATGCACAAAATGTGAGTACACCCCATACATAATTTGGGCTTCCAGCTCATTAAACCCAGGAAAACAGGAATTCAAAAAATTAGAATACTGTGAAGAAATCAGCCCAAATTTTGCAGGGCATGAATGTTTTAAACTGAGTGTCACACACTAATCATCTACTAAACTAAAATCACCTGCACAGGCTTCCCCAGGTGTCATTAAATTGCTTCAGTTTGGTTCAATTGTCTCAGTTGGGTTCAATATGGGGAAGACTGCAGACATGACAACTGGCCATAAGACCATCATTGATACCCTCCATAGGATGGGTAAGCCACAAAAGTTCATAGCTAAGGAGGCTGGTTTTTCACAGAGTGCTGTGTCCAAGCATATCAATGGAAAGTCTAGAGGAAGGGCAAAATGTGGCAGGAGAAGATGCACCAGCAAAAGAGATGACCGTGGGCTTCAGCGGATTATCAAACAGGGAAGATTCAACAATCTGGCAGAGATCCAGAAAGAGTGGAATGAGGCGGGAGTCACAGCTTCAAAAACCACCACATTCAGACGCATCCGGGAGGTGGGCTACAACTGTCGGGTTCCTCGGGTCAAGCCACTTGTGAACCTGAGCCAACGTAGGAAGCATCTCCACTGGGCCAAGGAGAAGAAGGACTGGACTGTTGGCCAGTGGTCCAAGGTCCTCTTTTCCCATGAAAGTAAAGTGTGCCTTTCATTTGGGAATCAAGGTCCAAGGGTTTGGAGGAAGACGGGTGAGGAACAGAACCCAAGCTGCCTGAGGTCCAGTGTGAAATATCCACAGTCCGTCATGATTTGGGGTGCAATGTCCGGTGCAGATGTTGGTAAACTCTGCTTTCTTAAATCCAAGGTCACCGCAACAGTCTACCAGAATGTTTTAGAGGACTTCATGATTCCTTCTGCTGAGGATCTGTATGGAGATGCAGATTTCATCTTCCAGCAGGACCTGGCCCCTGCCCATACCGCCAGAAGCACCAAAACCTGGTTTGATGCCCATGCCATCACAGTGCTTGACTGGCCAGCCAACTCACCGGACCTAAACCCCATTGAGAATCTATGGGGTATTCTCAAGAGGAAAATGAGGGGCACCAGACCCAACAACAAAGAAGAGCTGACAGCAAGCATCAAGGAAATCTGGGCTTCCATAACTCCCAGGCAATGCCACAGGCTGATTGCTTCAATGCCACGTGGCATCGAGGCAGTGATTAAGGCAAAGGGATTCCCAAGCAAGTATTGAAGATTGACATATCGTTTTGAAAGTACCATATTTTGATTGATTTGATGTGATCCTAATTTCTTTCTTTTTTTTCCTGCAAAAACTGAGAAGTAAATGGTGATTTCTTCACAGTATTCAAATTTTTTGAATTCTTGTTTTTGTGGGTTTTATGAGCTGGAAGCCCAAATTACGTAAAAATAAACAAATAAACACTTGAAATTGTTTAAATTGTGGGCCCTGAATCTATAATCTATGAAAGTTTAACTTTTTGAATGGAATTATGGAAATTAAACAACTTTTCCATGACATTCAAATTTTTTGGAAAGGGTCTGTATGTATATATATATATATATATATATATATATATATATATATATTCTAAATCAAACCATCAACTGATACATAACCATGTCAAATGATTAGTCCTACCCTAAAAGTATTTTGCACGCACAATTTCATTTTTTATTGGATTTTATATGAATTTGACTCTTGAGAAATTGAAGTTTATAGCTTTTGATACGATGTACTCGCATTATCATGCCATATAATTAGTGGGGGAAAAATGGTCTCAAAAAATGTTGTCAACAATATCGCTTATCGACAATCATTTGAAGGACAATTATCGTCCAGCAAAACACACAACCGTTTCCCAAAGTGCGAGGAACAAAAGTGAGTACAGTAATCCCTCTTTTATCGCGGGTACTTGATTCCAGACCTGACCGTGATAAGTGAATTTCCGCAAAATAGGATTCCTTATTTATAAATTGAATATTTTATACATTATTAAAGACATTATTCGAGACATTATTAGAGACATTGTTATTAGAGACCTCTAGACATGAAATAACACCCCCATAGTCACCTTTATGCTAGACATAAGAAGAGAAAATCAGCCGTTTAAGACACAAATAAGACTAGTGCTTGTGTATGTTGCTATAAATGTGTTCCCTATAGGGGAGCTGAGTGGCTGGTGGACAGGAAGCGACGTTGGGGATTCAGAGTTGAGTTTTAGCTTGCAGTGGGCTATGGCCACAGCCGTAGCTCGTGTGTGTTTTTATTAGGTGGTTTTGTGCCTGTGGTGAGATCATTCAAATCTGCAATAAAAGCCTGTTGTTCCAACAATCAAATCTGGTGCATGTGTGTTTCACTGAACATTACAGTAACATTACGGACACCTGGTGACCAGTGTACAATACTACATATCGTCACAACGTGCTTGAAAATGCTTTATGTAGACAAAAAATACATAAAATTTGTTTCAGTACGTATGTTTCTTGACTTATAATAGGCCCTATTCAACCACAAAACAGCATGATTTATTAATTAATTTATTTTTGCAACTGCAAAATGACCAAATTGAGCCCAAAATGTCAATATTTTGGTAATTGTGGATTTCTATGATATGCTGCGATCTATTGACTAACGTCATAGTCCTTTTTAAATAACTTTTCCCTCGTGCAATTTCTGAAAAAACTGAGATTTTAAGCTATTTCACCTCCCCTCCATCACATTTGTTCATACTAAATGGACAAGAATGGGAGATATTTCAGAATAAAAAGACTCTGTGGAAAGTGTAATGAATAATCAAAAACAGCAGGCGTTTATACCGTCTGTGTTGCTGTCCAAATCCTATCAAGCTGTCACTTCCAAGTCTGCTGCCGTTTGGGCTTCTTTGCCCTCGGGTGGTGCACAATTAAAGCTGTGTTGGCCCAAATAAGCAACACACACACACACACACACACACACACACACTCACACACACTGCTGGCTCCCTCTGGAGGTTTACATCATTCCTTTTTTATTCTCCCCCTCCCCTCACTCACTTGAAACGTCCTTATCACCGCTCCTGTCCGTCTGTCTCTGTCCCTCCACTCATTTTGCTCACGTTTTTTAATGATTTCATTATAAAGACAATTTGGCTTGGCACTCTGGCCGGTGTTTCTCATTTGCTGGTGAAAACATCAGCCACTAATTGCCCAATTAGACGGGCTGCCGATGACATCATTGTTTCTTGCATGAAGGGAGTTTGCTGCTCCCCCGGAGGTGGCAGAGAAATTGTAGTGCTCCCGCCGAGTGTTAAAGGTACAAAGAACCGGAATGGAAGTTTGCTTGTAAAACGTTGTACAGCGGAAACGCAATCCCTTAATCGCTGATCTGAGCGTAATCTGTTCAAAATGTCACCATTTGCTGTCAAATCAATGTTTAAAGTTTGACATTATTAACTGTCATAAGCTGTCAAAAGAAGTTAAGCACCTTTTAATGGAAAAACACAACAAAACCTAAAAAGTGAGTGCCTCCCCTCACATTTCTGCAAATACACCCATGATCAAAATGTTAAGACCAGTTGAAAAATTGCAAGAATTTACATTTGCACTGCTGGATCTGCAGGAGCAACCAGTCCAGGGTGTACCCCGCCTGTCGCCCGAAGTCAGCTGGGATAGGCTCTAGCATACCCCCGCGACCCTAATAAGGATAAGCGGCATAGAAGATTGATGGATGGCTTTTAACTCATTCAGTACCAAAACGTATTTATGTGTTTTTATATTCCCAAACGCCCGAACCCAGCAACATATTTACACGTCTTTTACGCTTTTTGAGCAACAGGCAAAAATAGCTGATGATGAAACTCTGCATTAATGCATTACCATTTCAGAGCACTTTTAAACCATAAAAACGGCCACAAGATGGCAGAAGTGCATTTGATAAGAGTTCGGCAGGGTCATGTCAATGGAAGAACCACACAAGACAGGAAGAAGGAAGTGAGAGAGCGTGGGAAGTGTAGCGTGCAGAAGGTTACGCATTGTAGGGAAATTTTAATGCATGCGCACACACACACATGCACACACAGAGTTCAGTTGCAAATGTGAATATAAATAGTTCATGGTGTTATATTGATAAATAAATTGTTATTTTGATATAAAATAACCCATTTTTTGTGTTGTTTATGCTGGTATAGTTGTTTAGATATTCCAGCTGTCATAAAAGCAAAAAATATTTGTGTCAAAGTGAAAGTTATGCTTGAAATGTATCTCTTCACAAAAAGCTGTTTGTCTCCCGTTTTTAGTTGGGAACTGATATTTTCTTTCTACTATTGATTAATAAAAAAGGTAAAAAGGTAGAAACAAAGATTTTTTTCTTATGAAAGATGGGAGTGTAATCTTTCTTTTGGTAGGTTCCATGTTTATATAGCTAGAGAACATAATATTCTGTGTGCCTTGGAAGATCAGTCAAAATCGATTAAAATGGACGGTACTGGAGGGGATGTATTTGGAAAAATGGCTGGGAGTGAACAAGTTAAAGGGGTTCTAAATAAAGCTTTAAAATGCAAGAAGAGGAAATGGGAGGGAGACTAAAAAAAGTTGGAGTAAGCCATTTATTGCAAACAAGCATTAAAGTGAAATACGTTGTTCATCAGCTAATCAAAAGTTTAAGATCATAGCTCCAAAAACCTTGAATCCCCCCTAAAATAGAAATAAAATGTTCAAAAAATTGAGTAGCTGCCAGTGTTTCCAGGAGGCTAGTGGGAATGTTGCTCCAGGTGGTGAAGATGGCTTCACGGAGGGCATCCACTGACTGGAACTGATTCCCATTTTTGTAAACTTCTCTTGCCATCCATTCCCAAATGTTCTCAGTTGCATTTAAATTAGGGGAACTTTGTGACGTCCAGCATTGTCCTGTTGAAAAAGCCAGTCATTACCACACAGACGAGGGCCTTCAGCCATGACGGATGCCCCCTGAAACATCTCCACATACCCACCTGCCATTTGACGCCCCTGCACAACTTGAATAAGGGATGCCCCTTGCAGCATCTCCACATAGCCATTTGCCATTTGACGCCCCTGCGCAACCCAAAGTTCCATTGTTCCACTAAAGGATCATGATGGCGTCCCCTCCAGTGTGAAAAACATCTCAGGTGGGATCTCCTTGTCATGCTAGTAATGTTGGAAGCCATTAGGGCCGTCAAGCTTCCATTTTTTCTCATCAGAGAATAAAACTTTCTTCCACCTTTCAATGTCCCATGTTTGGTGCTCTCCTGCAAATTCCAAACAGGCAATTTTCTGGCATTGAAGGCGACGAGGCCCTTAAAGAGGTTTTTTCTGATTAAAAGCCTTCTCTGACAGATGGCGTCTGATGGTTATTGGACTAGACTCAGCACCAGTAACAACCTTCATTTGGGGCGAGGATGGCCCATGTCTTGACGGACAGCCAATGGTATCCTCTGGCTCAGGGCCAGTGAAACTGTTTGGGTCTACCACTTGACTTTTTTGTTCCATAACAGGATCTTTAAAGAAGCTTCAAACTGACTGTCTTACTGCATCCAACCTCTGCAGCAATGGCACGCCGCAAGAGACTGTGCTTATGCAGTTCAACAATCGCACCGCGTTCAAAGACAGAGAAAGCTTTTTTTCTTTAGCCATCAAGAGATCATGACTGTGTAAATACCTGACACTAAATCACACTGAATACACATTTTCGGATGGTAGGCTATGGTATTAAAGTTTTGATCAGCTGACCATCCTATTTCACTTTAATGCATGTTAGGTATAAATTGCGTACTCAAAACATTTTTTGTCTCACTCCCATTTTTTCTTTTTGTATTTTGAAGTTCTACTAAGAACCTCCTTAAGATCCAACAGTGCAAAATGTAAATTCCTGGAATTTTCAACTGGTCTTTTTGATCAGGAGTGTACTTTGTTTTTCCATTGAAGAAATGACATTTTGATACAAAGTAAAGTAGTCAGTCTGCAGCTTGTATGACACCCCCCCCCCCCCCCCCCCCCCCCCCCCCCCCAAAATAACTTGGGCATTCAAGGTCTAAACCACAGGCAACAAACGTGAAATCACCCCTGAATGAAAATGATTAAATTGGGCCCAAAGTGTGGCAGTGTTGGAAATGATGGACCAATTTTTCACATTTTGACTTGGGAGTGTACAGTGGATCCCCGCACATCTGCAATTCAGCATTCACAAGCCTGCAAAATTGCAGATTGTTTTTTTTTATTATTTAAAACATATGTATTTTATATAGATTTAATTTTATATATTTTTATATTTTATAGTTACATTTTTTTAAATATAGTTTTTTAAATTTTATCTTAATATGTTTTTATATACAGTATACAGTCGTATCATTGGTAAGACACTAGCTAAGCAGGAAGTACCTTACAGAACAGGAAGTAAAAGAACAACCAGGAAATCTCCCAATGCTAATGTGTGTGAATTTATATTATGTCTTATTTACTCTTATTATATCTACTATATTGGGTAATAGTAGTGTAAAGGTGACTATAGTGGTGTTATTTTATGTCTAGAGGGCTCTAATAATAATAAAAAAAATACCTGTATTTAGGTGTTGTTAAACTGGTTTTCTATGCCTTAACTATGAAAATATTCCATTTACAAATAACACATCATTTACAAGTAACACATCTCACATTGCAGAAAACACATCTTATTCACCCTACGTCAGTAATAAATTACAAATACGTGACAATGCAGGTCAAATATACAGGATGCATGTACACTGTTCAAAAAAAAAAAAAAAGCCAACAATTTTTACGTGTTTGTTTTTATGCTTCACTGTATGTTTTTTCAGCGGACCTTGAACGCACCACAGAGTTGCAAAAGTGAAGGTTATGTATAACTTTGACACCATGTCTCCGATTTCATCTGTACCTGTACATTTTATACTTTAATTAACTGTGTGAGCTCTCTTTTATTGCAAATGTTGAGCGAAGATCGTAGCTTACAAAGCTTCCATGTATTGCCATTAGGGGGCATATTTGCATATTGAAGACTGTACCCTGCGCTAATACGCCATACGTCTCCTCACCTTCCAGATCCACATCTACAGTGTGGAGACGGGCAAGCCGGCGACGTGCGTCGGCAACTCGCCCGGAGATTTCACCTGCATCAACCTGCTAGACGGCCCCGCCCACCTGCTGGCGTGCGGCAACAAAGACAGGAGGTGAGGTCTGTTGTCGTACAACCGCAGCACAGAGCTTGTGCGACACGCGCACTTTGCAGGCGTAGGAGGAATAGGTGCATAAAATAGGCATTGCGGTTGGAGGGTGCTGCAGACAAAGACGAGACACTGGCGGGTGTTTGTACACAGCTAACGGCTTCTATTTACCCCCTGCCCCCCGAATCCATCTGGATCTCAAGTAGTTGGCTCGGAGAACGCGGCAGGCTATGCCGCATTGTTTGCCCGGTGTTTTGTCTCTCTTCTCACCAGTTATGATGCCTAGCGACCACACCGACACAAAAAACCCCTTAAAGACCTGTTTTTGTCAAGAGGAGATGAAGCAACCAATGAAAATATTCTGAAAGCACTTCAAATGTTTGTTTTCCTGCATCTTTCTGACACAGTTTTTATTAGAGACAAAGAAAGAAGGAAAATTAGCCCGTAAGGATAGCGTATAGCCATTGGAGCTTTTCCAACATTTTATGACATCTCATCTGACAGTTTTCTAGAACTTGAAAATTCCTGCCCTGACAGGTCAACATTTGCACGACATCACAGTGGAACCCCGACGTCAGGACACACTCGGACCCCAGATTTGTCTGGGATTTTAAAGCGATGACTGCTTCATGCGTGACGTTTGAGACATATCTTTCTAGTCAATTTTTGAAAGCTGATTTGCAGGATTTAAATGTAACTCCATCAATATAACATTCCAAGTGTTGAAAAGTACAGTAGTGTGAAAAAGTGTTTGCCCCTTCCTGATTTCTTTTTTTTTTTTGGCATGTCTGTCACACTTAAATATTTGAGATCAGAACTTTTGTCTCGTCAGACGACAGAGTATTTTCCCAAAGGTCTTGGGGGACATCAAGATGTTTCCTGGTATGAAACATACAATTGATGCATACAAACAACAATTGATGCAGGTGCAGGCCATTTTTGGCCAGCATCTTTCTTATGGTGAAGTCATGAACACTGACCTTAACTGAGGCAAGTGAGGCCTGCAGTTCTTTGGATGTTTTTGTGGGGTCTTTTGTGACCTCTTGCATGAGTTGTTGCTGCGCTCTTGGGGTCATTTTGGTTGGGCGGCCACTCCTGGGAAGGTTCACCACTGTTCCATGTTTTGGCCATTTGTGGATAATGGCTCTCACTGTGGTTCGCTGGAGTCCCAAAGCTTTCCCAAAGCTTTCTTCAACTTCTTGTAATTATGACTTTATTCCCATAATATTTTGACTTTATTCTCATAACTTTGGAACTTTTTCCACAATCTAATTTTCCACAATTTACAGCTTCATTTGTTGTTTTATTTCTCATATTGGGCCGCACAGTGGATGAGTGGTTAGCATTTTGGCCACACAGTCAGGAGATCGGGAAGACCCGGGTTTGAATCTCTGTGTGGAGTTTGCATGTTCTCCCCGTGTGCGCGTGGGTTTTCTCCGGGTACTCCGGCTTCCTCCCACATTCCAAAAACATGCATGTTAGCTTCATTGGTGACTCTAAATTGTCCATAGGTATGAATGTGAGTGTGAATGCTTGTTTGTCTATATGTGCCCTGCCATTGGCTGGCGACCAGTTCAGGGTGGACCCCACCTCTCGCCCGAAGTCAGATGGGATAGGCTCCAGCATACCCCGCGACCCTAATTAGGAACTAGAAAATTAATGGATGAATGGATGAATTTCTCATATTAAAAAAAAACAACTTAAAATTTGTTTTTTTTTTGGTAATATTTGAACTCTATGCTACGACAGTGACATTTTTACTCATCTTACGAGTTCATATTCTGACTTTATTATTGTAACAGAATAACTTTTTGTGCAACATAAGTTTATTTTGTTTTGTTTGTTTGTCATAATATTATGGATTAATTTTTGTAATTTTTTTTCTTTCATACAGGGGTGTCAAACTCAATCGCACAGGGGACAAAAATTCAAAACCTCCTTGTAGTACATTACCCCCCCCACTATAAACCCCAACTTTTTATCTTTCTTAATATTTATCCTGACATTTTCAACACTTATATAATTCAGCATATTGAAAGTATTAAAAACTTGAATACCTTCTTGTGGTTTTAACAACATAATTGGCATCATCAGTGCGCACACACAGATGCTCGTGTGAAGTTGCCAACATGAGAGGACGTGTCCCAATAATCCAGGCTGAAAAAATAGTCGTTAGTATGGTCAGATTCTGAGAAAATGTGTCATTGGCAGTGATGACTAGATAAGTAAGCAGCCTACACGCCTTTTATCCCGGTTCCCCTCGCGCCCATTTCTGGGAGTGGAATGTACCAACATAATGCACCCCTGTGGTTGCATTTTTAGGTTGGGACAAAATGCACATGATAGCTGGTGGATATGTCTTTATGTTGACATACATTTTTTTAAAACGTCACTTGTAAGGATGGACATTTTTTTTTTTACATTGGAGTTGGAGAAATGTGCATTTTTTCCTGTTTGTTCATTCCTGCTTGAAATTTCTACTTTACGACTATGGTTGACTGTCTTATGCCTCTTTAAGGTGTTATTTTGTACAGACGAGCTGTAATAGTTGCAGTGCTGCCATTTTTAGTCGAGTGCAGTTCAATTATTTTGACTTTGCTCTGAATCTGGCAACGTTATTAATAATGGTTGTGAATTTCATGCTGTATGCAATTTGTGTCCACTTTTAAAATAGTTGTTTATACCGGAGGAAACACTTAATTACCGTGCGCAGATCGCTGTAAGGTCCTCGAGGCGGGCCGACTCAGTGTTCTGTGGGCCGGATGAAATTGCATCGCACGCAGGATTTGACACATATTTGTTTGACACACCTGCTTTAATACTTCAACGTTAAGTTACTAAAATCATACCATTTTTCATCATTCTCATGAAAATACTTTTTCTTGTTAGACTACAACTTTTTTCCCTTAATATTTTGACTTTGCTCTTTTACAGTTACTGCAGATTTTTAAATTTTTGTTGCGTGTCTTCTTGAATAATATTTTTAGAATGCGCTACGGGCCAATACCGCAAATGGCCACCGGGAAGAGCCTTCTCAAGTGTCACACAAGCGTTAAAAGAAGTGAAGCACTGCTTTGAAGGTGGGTCTGTCGCTAGTTCGTGCTATTTTTGGCGCGTGGAAGAGAGGAGAAGCTGTCAGGAGTTTTTGACGAGCAGTGCCCTCGCACTCCTCCTGATTAACGAAGAGCAGTCTGGCCGCTGACGTCCCGCTAAAGACAAAAGCCGCCTCCGGCGTGAGATTGATGGATCCTCGCGCTCTGCCAGCGTTCATTGTCCGGCCGTACGCCTCCATCACCGTAACGCCGCAGACAGCGAGCCCCGCCGAGCCCGTTTTGGACGCGTAACTCTGATTGTGTTAAACGTCGCCTGGTATTGAAAACCTGCCTCGGGGCCCCCAAAGTAAATGTGATTATGCTAATGAACTCCTGGAAGGCGTTTGCGAAGGGGATGCTTTTAGCTGTAATGAAGCCACGGTGTCAACAGATGGAGCTGCCGGTCCCTCGGGCTCGCCAGCGCCGTCCCGCTCATGTGACCTCTGATTGGCTCTGAGATGATTAATCATGGAGGAGCACTTAGCTCCGAGCAGCGTCGCCAAATGACTTTTAATCAGGATGATTACTAAGATAAGCGAGTAAAAAGTAGGAAAACAAAGAAGTACAGCAATAAAAAACTTGCTGGGTGTGTTGATGGACATGAGATGAGTGGTAGAACTACGGAACATTGATAGCAAGTACAGCGCTCCCTCGCCACATCGCGGTCCACCTTTCACAGATTTTGCACGTTTTTTTTTTAACAGTATATGAACCCGCATTGTGTTGTGCGTCCTTGTGTTGTATTAGAGGGATCTACTGGTGCTCTGTTGCATGTGCCTGTTATTGTGTTTACCACTGCTACCAGTAGAGGGTGTGAGGGTGAGAGACTGTCCAGAGCCACAACAGTCCTGATTGTCCAAGGGAGAACCCGCCCATTGTGTTCTGCGTTCCGATTGGCTGTAGACAGTTGTCAATCAATCTCCTTTATGCAGGACTGCCTGCTAGCGATCATACATGCTGGATGAAGGCAGAAGTTACGCGGCTGTAGGGCACCTGGCATACTGTACACGAATCTTTGGTTCATGGAGGACGACGAGGAGGAATATGTTTTTAACTAGGATGCTAAAATGCTACAGCCTAATGGGTGCCACACATGGGGGGCGACATCACCTCTATTCCAGTCGGAGGGGGGGGGAGGGAGTAGTACTTGCCGTTCCCGGACCTATTATCGGGTAAGTTTACAGTTTAGTTTTAATTTACACGGACATTTATGGAAGTTTGTTGTTTGTCGCCTCCCGTGTGTGGCACCCATAACGGCGCCAGGATGAGCCATGATCAGAGGAGTGAAATATGCGTGAGTCACTTCATTTCTTGTGTCCACTCTCGTAAGTTTATCATTAAAATCCAAATGTGTTTTAAACAAGAGAGAAATGTGATCAAATGTTAATGCCTGTCTGAGAAAAGTGTATAAAGTGTATGGTGAGGGGTTGTACAGCCTTAAAACACACACTAAGTCCCCTACTAACGAACATCCGACGTGCGAACATTCGGAGATATGAACACAAGCCGATTGGTTTATTTTTTCATGTGTTTTGCCTCATAAGTCCATATTTAAACTGCTACATGCTTGACCAGCAGAGGGCACTGTGACACTGCTAATGGGACCAACAGATACAGGAAGACCACCCTGACAGATTGTGTGATTAAAGTTGATGAAGAGTTAATAGGCCTGCTTAATTCTACACCACCCACAGAACACTACCTCTTTTAGAAGAGTCTAACGACAACGATCAATATCCTTTTTTTCAATATCTCCTCCTCCTCCACCACAACGACGTATGCTCGACCACTCCTCTTCAAAGGTAAATAACATTTATCATTACGTATTATTATATCACTTTTATTATTGTTTTTTTCATTAATTATCCTGGTTTAATATTACTACTGCATCCAAACTCATATTTACATACATACACATATACTGTATATGTATACACGTACATGTAGTACCTATATCATTGGTAATACTACCTTTTCACCTACTTAAGAACAATTCAACATAAGAACGGTCGTCTGGAACCAATTGTGTTCGTAAGTTGGGGACGTAGTGTATATAATAATGGTACAAAAATATAGTTGGCTACTTCACGGATTTCACTTACTGCGTGCTATTTTGGGAACCAGTCCCGAGCGATAAACAAGGGAACACTGTACATCAAATGTGTCTGGTAAATTTTAAAAGTAGCGTCTTTCAAATGAAGCACAGTGAGTGCACTCACCTCAAATGACAAAAGTATCAAAATATTGATATTTTCATTTAAGAATCCACTTTAAAGCATAGAAATCTATTATCAGAGGTAACGCTATTTTAGTATCGTCCGCACAAAACAACTATAGCTGTCTGCCTTGGATCGGTACTGCATGGCTGAATGCCAAAACACAAAGGTCATAATGTAGACTATTTAGTGCTATCTTGCTAGATGCTAGCAAATTTACTCATGTCTAAATGCAAATACACACATGGCATAATGTAGGGACACTACAAACTGCCTTGGCCCTTTCGGTACTTAGTGCTATCTTACTAAGTGCAAGCATGCTAACTTTTAGCATGGTAGCATTTTAGCTAATTTAGTAATGTCTAAATGCAATACACACACGGCATGATATAGGGACACTATAGAACTAACTGCTTTGGCACTTTTGGTGCTTGGTGCTATCTTACTAGGTGCTAGTATGCTAACTGTTAGCGTTTCTGCTATTTTATTGATGTCGCAGTGCAAACACATACAAGACATGATGTAAGGACACTATAGAACTGCCCTGGCACTTTCGCTACATAGCATGCTAACTATCAGCATGGTCGCATTTTAGCTAATTTAGTAATGTTTAAATGTAAATACACACACAGCAGGATGTAGGGACACTGTAGAACTCACTGCTTTGGCACTTTCGGAGCTTGGTGCTATCTTACTAGGTGCGAGCATGCTAACTGGTAGCATTTTAGCTTTTTTGCTATTTTATTGTTGTCAAAATGCAAAAACATACATGACATGATGTAAGGACACTATAGAACTGCTGTGGCACTTTCACTACATAACATGCTAACTGTTGGCATGGTAGCATTTTAGGTAATTAATAATGTCTAAATGCAAATACACGTGGCATTTGTAGGGACACTATAGAACTAACTGCTTTGGCACCTTCAGTACTCAGTCCTGTCTTCTGATGTGCTAGCATGCTAACTGTTAGCATTTTTGCTATTTTATTGATGTCAAAGTGCAAAAACATACACAACATTATGTAAGGACATTATAGAAGTGCCTTGGCACTTTCGTTATGTAGCATGCTAACTGTTAGCAAGGTAGCATTTTAGCTAATTTAGTAATGTTTAAATGCAAATAGACACACGACATGATGTAGGGACACTATAGAACTTGTGCTATCTTCTGAGGTGCTAAGATGCTAACTGTTAGCATTTTAGCTTTTTTTTTCTGTTTTATTGATGCCAAATTGCAAAAACACATGATATGATGTAAGGACACTATAGAACTGCCTTTGTGCTTTTGCTCCATTGCATGCTAACTGTTAGCATGGTAGCATTTTAGCCACTTTAGGAATGTCTAAATGCAAATACACACAAGGCATGATGTAGGGACACTATAGAACTCATTGCTTTGGCACTTTCGGTACTTAGTGTTAACTTCTGAGGCGCTAGCACGATGGCACAATGGCCACAGGTTTATTTCCTTTGTATGCTTTATGGTGCTACTGCTAAAAGCTGCAATATACAGCATACCTCACTGGAGAATAGTCATTGGTATGAAAACAAAGCAAGTCCATAATAATGAGTGCCACATCTGCTTCAGTTTGTCTTGTCTCTCTTGGCGGAATGCTGACCAGCCAGGACAGTGTTGCGTTTGTGCGCCAATGAATGAATGATCTCTTTCACGAGGCTTGGCTGTATCCTCTGCCTCCGCTAACAAGATGTCGCTTCACTGCGGATGAATGACGCTCTTTGTGTGCGCTGATGTATTCTACTCGGAGGCTTTGGCAAGGATTCAAATGCGCAGCCAGACTTTCTGCTAACAATGAACAATCCCAAATTACACCACCACTCCAGTCCTATAGGGGGTGGTAGTGCACATTGCACTCGTACTGTAATTTCATCATTCCTTAATGTATCTGCCCTGTGCTTGTTTCTAGGGTGAGGGTGTTCGACCTCAGGACGGGCTCCTCCGTGGCGTCGCTGTACGCCCACCACCTGGGCGTCACCTCGGTGCAGCTGGACGACTGGAAGATGGTCAGCGGCGGCGGTGAGGGACTGGTGTGCGTTTGGGAGATGAGGATGGCGACGAAACTGTGGGAGATGCACAACAGGTGCGAATAGTTGGGGTGTTTTTTTCCCGTTTCCTGGGCGACGCCACTTTAGAGTCAAATAAATGGGAACACCTTTTTTGCGCAGACATCCGGTGAGGCATGTGCGTTTCAACACCAGCACTCTGCTCACCGCCAACATTCCGGACGACAAGACTCCAAGGGGGGCGTGCATCACCGACGACGACCTCACAGCGCACCGCAGGTACGACCACCCCCCACCTCCCACTCTCATGAAAACTACGTCTACACGCAGAGTGCAGCCCAAAATGGTTAAACAGGCAATGAAACATGACACCACTTTCTTATTGGTGTCCTCAATGATAGCATGAACAGCCGTTTGGTTGCAGAGGGAGAGATGGAACGCTGGGCCAACAGTGACATCAAGTGGCCAAATGACGCAAAGACGTACATCATGGCTATGTTCCCTCTGGCTCAGGGCTGTCCGAAGTGTGGCCCGTGGTTGTTTTTTTATTGGCCCGCGGCACATTCTAAAATGACATTACTTTTATTACAAGTATTACAAGTTTATTCTTGTAAAATTGTGACTTTTTGACATTATTTTAGAGTATTACTTTTTTCTCTTCATATTTTGACTTTATTCTTGTAAAATTACAACGTTTTTTTTTTCATTAGTGCTTTTTTAAATTTTCAACTATTTGAACTTTCTTCTCGTAATTATGACTTTATTCCTGTAATATTTTGGCTTTATTCTCCTAACATTATACATTTTTAGCAACCTAATTTTCTAAAAAATAATTTTTTTTTCATTGTTTTGTTAGTTTCTCAGAATACTACTGACATATTTTTTCTTTAATATTTCAACTCTATGCTAGTAAAATGATTATTTTTTCTCATAATATTACAAGTTTATTCTCGTAAAATTGAGACTTTTTTTTCTCGTTAGAAAACAGCTTTTTTCTCTTGATATTTTTACTTTATTCTCGTAAAGTTACAGCAATTATGAGAAGTTGTAATATTATGAAAAACAAACAGAACCGTGAATAATTATTATATCATTATGGGAAGAAACTTTACAAGAACAAAACTGAAATACAGTCAAACCTGTCTTAGCGGCCACCTTTATAGAACGGCCACCTGCCTATAGCAGCCACTGAAAAATCCTCCGCAGCAAATGTACATGTTATAGACCCTGTGTATAGCAGTCACCTGTCCAACGCGGCCAGCGGCCACCCATTTTGTCTCCCTTGGTCAATATCTGACCGCATATAGCGGCCAAATTACCGACTCAAGTAGAAGCTTCATGCACGAAAAAGTTTCTTTTGTCAATCAATGAAGCCGTCGTGTGTAGACTTTAATTACTGAGTCCTAGCTCAGTCACAATCATTCACAAGATCCACACAAACTGTCAGTTGTTCTACATAAAAAAGCCGTCTTTTTTTGAGCTTGCTATTTCCTGGTCAAACATGTAACTTTAAGAGCATTTGCACCAAAACATTACCGCAAAGTAGGCTGGGAACAGGACGTGCTCCCAGCGACGCTACAATAAAAAAAAACATACGCTAGCATGCATGCGGCAGCGGGAGCAAAACTGAGTTGGGTTGTACTTAATTGAAGTATTTTAGAATGTACTCACGTTATTTTTTATCAATCCTCATCCACAAATCCATCAAAGTCCTCATCTTCTGTATTCGACACAAACAAAGCCGTCTTCTTTTCCGTTCGCTACTAGTCTGTTAACTTGTCAGTGTTATTCAGCTCCGAAGCAAAGGAGGAAACTTCTCCTGTTGCTTCTGCCAACTTTATTTATTGAACGCGGCCACCAGACAGCAGCTCAGAACACACACACATCTCTCAGCATCGTCTCTCCTTCCTGCTTGCCCACAAGGCAAAGGTTAAACAAGCCCCACTACATAGCTGTCCAGCCAATGCCTGTAAGAAATGACACCGTTTATTTCCTGGTGTGCACTGGTCAATACTGTAATGCCGCTTGTTGTGGGGAAGGAGAGACTCACGTCGCCGATGCACTTTAATGGCTTTATTAACAGCGGAGAACACTGCAGGACTTTACATCCACGCCAACATAAGCACACTTCCCAACTCTCTCCAAACTCACAGCTAGCACTGAGCCTAGCTCTCCTGCTCGGGACGCCCACCGTCACTTCCTGATGAACTAAAGCTGTAATGACACTCTGCCGTATAAAAAGTAAAATATTAAAAACAAGCGTAAGACATGACTAGCACAGCTTTGTTCTGTGGGTGGTGGATAATAACAAGCCTAGTAGTGCTGTACAACCTTTATCCCACAGTGCCCTCTACTGGTCAACATTATTTTTTTTCTCCCTTTTTTTTCTTTTTTTTTTCCCTCTACTGGTCAACATTCAAACTGGATGCCAACCTGTCTATAGAGGCCACCTGTCTATAGCGGCCACTTTTGCAGTCTCCCTCTAGTGGCCGCTATAGACAAGTTTGACTGTAGTTGGAAATTAAGCCGAACATTTACAAAAATGAAGTCAAAATATTAAGAGAAATAAGTTACAATTTACAAGAATAAACTTGTAATATTGTGAGGAAAAATAACACCATTTTAGTAGTATAAAGTTCAAATATTAAAGAAAATTTTTTTTGTAATGTTGTGATATGGAGGAAAAAAAACCCCCAAAAGAAATAAAGTTGTAGTTTTTGGAAAATTAGGTTGTGGGAAAAAGCGAGAAGAGAGAGAAAGTGGTATTGTTAGGAGAAAAGAATACATTCGTAATGTTATGTGGAAAAATAATGTCATTTTAGTAGCATAGAGTTGATATGATAAAATAAAAAATACAAATTTAAATTGTTATATTATGAGAAACTAACAAAACGAATAAAGTTGTCATTTTTGGAAAATTAGGTTGCGGGAAAACTTATAAGAATAAAGTCAAAATATTATGGGAGTAAAGTCAGAATTACGTGAACAAAATTTCCAAGAAGAATTTGAGTGATTTTTTGTCATTTTAGTGGCACAGAGTTGAAATTTGTAGGAAATTGGATTGGAGAAAAAGTTATTTCATGGTAATAAAGTCATAATCTTACGAAAACAAGAGCAAAAATATTTGATCCTAATAAAAGGCTTTTCACCAACAGCATGTGACAAAGCTGAGGTGCAGCCTTTTCCATGAAACATAAGTGCTGTACCTTTTTAGCATATCCAAGTGGCAAAGTTGCATCCTTTCATTTTCACTATGTGGCCCTCGATGGAAAAAGTTTGGACACCCCCTGTGTCGATGATCAAGGATGTTCGTTTCAGCTCTCCTGAAATGGATGAAAACATGTTATTTGGAACGGGCCACATTATTAGGGACAGGCAGGCAGATGAGTGCCGTAACCGCTACCCGTAAGGCCAGGTTAGCCAACGGAGGCGGTGCGGCGTGGCGCATTGTCGCTAACCTTCGCTGTCCCCTCAGGCACAGAGGAGTCATCTGCCATTACGACTTCGCCGAGGACGCCGGCGCTCAGGAGCAGCGCATCCTGCCCATCTGCAGGTCCGACTACACGGAATCTCACGGCTACAACTACAACATCGCCCTCACCGTGCCCTACGATCGACTGAGGTGAGCTTTCCCATCATGCCTCTGAACGCTGCACAGTGTCAACAATTGAAATATTTACCTGATGGAGACTGTCGGGGGGGAAAATCATGACTTTGTAATGTAAAAAAAAATGCTCCATTGTTTCATTTTTGTCAGTACTTTTATTAAAAGGTTTACAAAACATGAACTTGTTTTTTACATGATTTATTAGTGTGATTTTAGTGCAGATTAGTACAATAATAATCATAAAATAGTAATAGCACAGTGCGGGGGTGTCCAAATGGTTTGCACTGAAGGCCACATACTGAAAAATGAAGATATGTTAAGAAGTTCTAAATGTTTTAAGAAAAACCTGATCTCAGCTTCGTCGTATTGATGGAAAAGCCTATTAGGGGCATCAACTTTTTAAAAAAATACATTGTTTTGTTTTTAGATTCTTTTTTCTTATTATTTCAACTATATGCTACTAAAATGACTATTTTCCCTCATAATATTACCAGTTTTGTCTTTTTTCTCTTTATATTTTGACTTTATTCTCGTGAAATTACAGCATTTTATTCATTTCTCCTGTTTGTTGTTTTTAACAATTTCCAACAATAATTTTCTTCTCGTAATTCAGAACCTATTTCCCATAATATTTTTACTCTTTTAAACTTTTTTTATTCTCATAAAACTGCAACTCTTTTCTTGTTCGAATACGACTTTTTCTCGTAATATTTTGACTTTATTCTTGTAACTTTTCCTGCAGTCGGATTTTCCAGAAATTACAACTTTTTGTTGTTTGTTCCTCAGAATACTACAACTTAAAAAAAATCAAATATTAAAAACTTCAGGCTACTAAAATTACTTTATTTTTTTCCTCATATTATTTGTTTTGTTTCTCACAATATTACGACTTTTAAAAAAACATGTCATTTCTTTAATATTTCAACTCTATGCTAGTAAAATGACATAATTTTTTCTTATAATATTCCGACTTTGATCTCATAAAATTGCACCTTTTTTCCTCATTAGAATGCAACTTTTTCCTCTTAATATTTTTACTTTATTCTCATAAATTTACAACTTTTTTTTTCATTTTCGCTCTTTTTTTAAAATGTCCAACTATTTCAACTATCTTTCTTGTAATTATGACTTTATTGCCGTAATTTATTCTCATAACAGAATTTTCTGCAGCCTAATTTTCAAAAAATGACAAGTTTTTGTTTTGTTAAAAAACTGACATTACTAAAATGACATTATTTTTCATATTAGTTCATTCTCATGAAATTGCGACTTTTTTCTCGTTAGAATACCACTTTTTCCTAATATTTTGTCTTTGTTCTCATAAAATTCCAGCTGTTTTTTTTTGTTTTTTTTTATTTCTGCTGGGTTTGTTTTTTAAATTTTCCAACTATTTCAACTTTCTCCCTGTAAATGTTCTTCTCGTAATTATGACTTCATTCCATCATATTCACACTTTATTCTCGTCACATTACAACTTTTCTTGCACTGTAATTTCCTGACTTAATTTCTGTTTGTTTCCTTTAATATTACGCCTTAAAAACGCATCTTTTGTCTTAAATATTTAAACTTTATGCTACTAAAATTATGTTATTCATTATGTTATTAAATTTCAAGTTATTAATTTGGAAATTTTGTTAATTACAACTCTTTTCTCTGAATATTTTGACTTTATTCATGTAAAATTACTGCTGATTTTTCCATTTTTGCTTTTTTGTTTTCTTGTTGAATTATATGTTTTGAATGTTTGAATCTTTGGACACCTGGCGTAGTGCTTTCTTTTATTCGACATCATTTCTTGTGGCAAAAAGAAGCTTATTTGTTGTTAGGACGGTTTTTGCTGATGCAAACTCTCAGAGGAGCCCATGAAAACGACCCCGGGCTCGCTCTGGAATGTTTTGTCTCCGGTCGCCCACGTTGGACGTCGGCCAGCGCTGATGAGCCTCAAATGCCACATCGGCCTCAGAGGCTTGACTTGGGCTTTAAAAAAAAACAAAAAAAAGCTCCTCATTGCATTGTAGTGTCAGTTGGTAAGGCAGACTCTGCCGATGGCGCTGCGTCAAAGAAAAGGAAAGTGAAAAAGAAAGAGGAGGAATAGGGATCAACGTTGGCCGTACGCTTGTTCTAAGTTGCGACCATCATGAAGGATAAAGATGGCATCCATGAATGTGAATGTGAAAGGATCTGCTCCTATGAAATGGACAGTGATAACTAAGCAACATGGTGGTACGTAGGCCGAGGCCCTGCTGTGTGTAGCATATTGTTTACAGTGTGAAAACGCTTGTGATTGTATGAAGATACACATCTATGTGAATACAGTGAGGCGCAAGCCTCCTTTTAAGAGTTGGATTTCCCGCAGCGCATCGTGGTGGTGTCCACGTCCAAAAAGCGAATGTGCATCCTCGACTCCATCTCCAGACCTTTTAAGATCTGTGAGCCGGAAAGAAACATCGGGAAAAAAATGATCAAAGTTTTTTATTTATTTATTTTTTTTCAAAATGTCACATCTGCAAGGTGTCTTAATGCAAACCTGTTGAAAATGCTCGAAGGTAATCCCTTCGTAGAAGTCATCTGGCGCCTGGGAACAAAAAAATCAAGAAAAGTGCGTGAGTGAGTTGACGCTGCGCACCGTTATTAGGAAACTTGCTTTACTGAGGGTTGATTTTTGCTCATGAAGTTGCTTTTTCAGCACCTCCAAGTCCGAGTCCATTGTTCTCGCTCGGAAAAGGGTGGGGTGCCATCTACGGGTCGGGGATGAGATCCTGCCTCAAGTGGAGGAGTTTAAGTACCTCGGGGTTCACGAGTGAGGGACGGATGGAACGCGAGAAGGACAGGTGGATTGGTGCGGCGTCTGCAGTCGTGTGGGTTCTGCATCCTACGTCGTGGTGAAGAGAGAGCTGAGCCGAAAGGCAAAGCTCTCAATTTACCGGTCGATCTACGTTCCTACCCTCACCTATGGTCATGAGCTTTGGGTTGCGACCGAAAGGACAAGACCTCGGGTACAAGTGGCCGAAATGAGTTTTCTTCGTCAGGTGGCTGGGATCTGCTTTAGAGATAAGGTGAGAAGCGTTGTCATCCGGGACAAACTCGGAGTAGAACCGCTGCTCCTCCGCATTGAGAGGAAACTGATGAGGTGGCTCGAGCATCTGGTCAAGATGGCCCCCTGACGCCTCCCTGGGGAGGTGTTTAGGGCACGTCTGACCGATAGCGAGACCCAGGACACGTTGGAGAGACTATGTCTCTCAACTGGCCTGGGAACACCTCGGGATCCGCCGGGAGGAGCTGGACGAAATAGCTGGAGAGAGGAGAAGTCTGGTCTTCCCTGCTTAGGCTGCTGCCCCCACGACCCGACCTCGGATCAGCGGAAGAGGACATTCATGACGTTATGGAGGCTTTGTTACACGTAAACAAAAAAAAAAATTGCACCTTTCTGGTCCCATGTGTCTCCCACCAGAACCACATTTGTGCTGTACTATTATCCTGACATGTAATGCTTACTCAGCAGTATCTAGAAATATAATCCTGTTGGGAAAAATATATAAGGCAGGCTTCGCTACATGTCTTAAAAAAGTTTTAAAGCTAATTGTATGAAACTTGGCTGGGATCAGTTTTTTAAAACTAGATTTTTAATTCAATGATCCACTCAATATGAAGGTGCAGAAGAAGAACAGGAGATCACTTTTTACCCTCGGGACCATGTTGGTCCCATCTGACTCCCATAGTTTTGCTACACTACACCGTAATCCTGATACCAAAAGCAGTAGCAAATAAATATAATGCTCTGTTAACTCATTCTATACCAAAGATGTATTTCTACGTTTTTATAAACCCGAACGCCCGATCCCAAAGATGTACAGTATTTGTACGTCTTAAGTTTTTTGTCACGAGAGGCAAAAAGAAGTGATGATGCAACTGCAGACTAAAATATGTCACTGTTAGAGCAGTTTTAAGCGGCCACAAGGTGGCAGAAGTGCAATTGATGCTGTGTGCTGTGGATGGATCTTTTGCATGTGACAACACACGAGGCAGCAAGGAGGAAGTGAGAGAGCGTGGAGGAGTGTGGCTTCCCTCCTTCGTCTGTCCTCGTCTGATTGGCTGTTGACCATTGTCAATCAATCTCCTTCTTGCCGCCCTGCCGTGTTTCCTGTGTCATCGCTAGCTTGCTTGCTTGCTTGCTTGCTAGCTTGTGGTCATTGTATGTTTGCAAGTTTCTCCCCGACAAAACCCACAATGTCGTCGAAATGTTCGAAGAAATGTAGAAGTTACGCGGCTGTAGGGCGCCGACGTGGGAGCTGTAAGTTTGATCGTTTTGTTTTTCTTCAGCGCACAGACCAACCTAGCATTACGTCGGCGTTAATCGGGGCTGCGTTTCACGTTACCATGTGCGGCACGTTGGTGCTCGCCACTTCCAACATGGCGGCATCTGCGATGGCCTTGGCGGCTTCCTGTCCCATGGTGCCGCTTTTTGACAGCAGCTCCTCCACCACCTTGAAGAAGAACGACAATAAGTTTGTATTAATTTTGAAGTCTGGGCACTTTAAAATCAATATTTTCACTTAAATTTAGTTATTTTTCATATGATTCTATGCAAAGTTAATTTTTCCTACTTTATTTTGCTATGTAGCGATCTACCTCGTACCAGTCAAAAGTTTGGGGACACCTTCACCTCCACAACATGAGAACGTGTCTCCATACTTACGACTGGTTCTATGTGCCATTCAGTAACGTGTGAAAGCGTTTCCATACTTTGAGTGTATTTTATCCAGTACATACAGTTGCCTTTTAATTTCACTTAAATGTGGTTCATTTGTAAGGCAAGTGTGGTTTTTGACTTATTTTCTCATCCTTTCCCGGCATAATCCCAAATAAAAATAGCATAAATACATTAAAAAAATTAAATAAATACATAAGTAGTACTAAAAAATAATAATAGTAATAATTCTCGTCCTTTCCTGGCATAATACCAAATGAAAAATAAAATAAGTACATTTTAAAAAAAATAAATAAAAAAGAACAATAATATAATTCTCATCCTTTCTCGACATAATCCCAAATAAAATTTAATAAATAAAATACATAACATATAAAAATAATAAAATAAATAATAATAGTAATAACATAATTCTCATCCTTTCCTGACATAATCCCAAATAAAATAAAATAAAGACATTGACAAAATAAATAATAATAATCATAAAATAATTCTCATCCGTACCCAACATAATCCCGAATAAAAAATAAAATAAATACTTAAAAAATAAATAAAATAGTAATAACAATCATAAAATAACTACATAAAAAAGAAAAACAATAAATAATAATCTAGTAATTTAATAATTATCATTTTCCCCTGACATAATTCCAAATAGAAATACTGTAAAATAAATACATGATAATGGTAATTATAATAATGGTAATCCTGACGATGATAATAAGCACAATCATAATAATCATACTAATCATAATAATAAGTTATAATCATAATAATGATCACAATAATAACAATAATCCTAATCATGAAAAGGTTGCTCCCAGTTTACCTTCCTGTACTCGGCGAGCGTGATGGTGCCGTCGCTGTCGGTGTCGTGCATGTTGAACAAGACTGCGGCAAAGAGGAAGTTAGAACTGGCCGTCGTTTAAAGGACAAACACTTCAACACGGCGACGGACGGGTCAAGCTTCCCGGCGACCGTAAATGCACAGAAAGCTCCAATCATGACCACTGCTTCCTGTTTGGGGCGTTAATGGGGAGGAAATGGCAACCAGGCTTTCCCCCTAGATGGCGTTGGTACGTCAAACATCTCTTCTGGTTCCTGTGCAAAAGAGCTGCTTGGTCGCTGATTGTTATTAACAATTGGTCGTCTACCATCCTGCGTTTTCCATTTTTATTTGAAGCTGGAAAATGTAATCTATCTCAAAGACCCCCCGCCCCCCTCCTAAAAAAGAAGGCCACGGCATAAAGGACATCCGTGTGGGAATTTGGGTCACGGATACGCGGCGTCAAATGATTCCGAGCTTGCGACAGCGACACTTCTATTCTTGAAAACACGCGGCAGGGTGTCTGTGCGACTTGTCAGCGTCGGTGATACAGCACTCACACTTCAGCAGGTATCTTGTCAAGGGGCAACACTATAGGTGACTATACTTGAAAGTAGTCAGTGTACAGCTGAAAAGGGGTCAACACATTGCCATAGCTGGCAACACAAGTGAGTAGCAAGGTCTGGTGGCCACATTGTCAATATTTCCCTCAATGAACGGCAGCTCCCCAGTGCTGGCAGCATTCGTGCAGCCCCGTGACGCTACCACCACCGTGTTGGACTGTAGGCACGACACAGACGCTCTGCTGTTTTTAAGAACCTTCTGCAAAAACGCTAATCGAAGATCTTCTATAGGCCGTGATTGCTCTGCTCTTTTTAAGAACCTACTTTAAAAAGGCTAATTAAAGCACCTTTATGACAGGAGCGCTCTGCTGCTTTTAAGGACCTAGTGCAAAAACGGCAGTCAAAGATTCTCTATATACAGTATGACAGGCACGCTTTGCTGTTTTTAAAAACCTACTGCAAAAATGGTAATAAAAGATTCTTTTTAGTCCATGATCGCTCTGCTGTTTGTAAGAACCTACTTTAAAAACACTAGTGAAAAGATCCTCTATATAACAGCTACAGTCTTCTGTTTTTAAGAACATACTTAACAAACACCAGTCAAAGATCCCCCATAGGACATGACCACTGTGCTGTTTTTAAGAACCTACTACAAAAATGGTAATCAAAGATGCTCTTTAGGACATTGTTGCTCTGCTGTTTTAAGAACCTACTATAAAAACACTAATCAAAGATCCTCTATATAACAGGCACACTGTTTGTAAGGACATACTTAAAAAACACAAATCAAAGATCCTTTATAGGACATGACCACTCTGCTGTTTTTCAGAACCTACTGCAAAAATACCAGTCAGACATCCTTTAAATGACAGGAGCACTCTGCTGTTTTTAACAACCTACTTTAAAAACAGTAGTAAAAGATCCTCCATAGGACATGACCACTCTGCTGTTTTTAAGAACCTACTTTAAAAAGGCTTATCAAAGATCCTCTATATGATAGGAGCACTTTGCTGTTTCAAAGAACCTACTTTAAGAACACTAGACAAAGATCCTCTATATAACAGGTGCACGCTGCTGTTTTTAAGAACCTACTTTAAAAACAGTAGTCAAAGATCCTCTATAGGACATGACCCCTATGCTGTTTTTAAGAACCTACTACAAAAATGACTAAAAAGGTTAGTTATTATTAGTTAGGTGCTGTTATTAAGCACCTACTGCAAAAACACCAGTCAAAGATGCTCCATATACAAGACCACTATGCTGTTTTTAAGAATCTACTTTAAAAACACCAGACAAAGATCCTCTATTACTGGAGAATTGTGCCATTTTCAAGAACCTACTTTTAAAAAAGCCACTCAAAGATCCTCTATAAGACAGGTGCACTCTGCTGTTTTTAAGGAGCTACTTTAAAAACACTTGTCAAAGATCTTCTATACGACGGGAGCGCTGAGCGACGATCTTTGCTCCTCGCTTTGTGTTAGCAGATATTTCTTCCATGAAGGCTGTTTCAGCGAGTAGTCCATCCCTACTGCTACGCAAGCTGCACACTGACTACTCTCATGCAGTGTGAGGGCTGTACTGCGTGTGGCGCTCTGTGACGGGATTCCGTCCAAAAGGGGACATTTTTGGATGCGTTTCCTCACAGCGCAGCTTCTCCTCCCTCATGGCCTCCCTCTCCTCCTCGGTGGTCTTCAGCGTCGGGGGCCGAAAGTGAGACATGACCATGAGGAACTGCTCGAAGCCGATCTCCTCCTCCGAGCCCACCTCGTCCCGGCGCTGGTTCCTGGAGCCAAGCAGACAACATCCACACTGGAGACCTTTTCCAAAAAGGAAGGGAAGATCTTTGTTGTCATAAATTCCAGAGCGAGCATCCCACGGGTCCTTTGAGCTCACGCAAGGCAGATATTTCCTCGGGATTTTTATGGCCGTATAGGAATGCGTGGATGGAAGGCCAACCCGTGCTCGGCCAACAGCAAATATGAAGAACTAGCTTGCAAGAAAGCCTTAGAAAGGATGATAGACTTTGGAACAAAGTGCAAAAGTGCCATTCTTGCCGTAGCAGTCATGCCAGCGTTAATAATGAAGCACCCTTGTAGTGTCAGCAGTGAAGCATTCGTGTGTCATTCATAATGATCCGAAGAAATGGAAGGTAAAAGCACACCTTTTGTCAAAGAAGGCTTCAATGATTTGCTTCTTGATGGGATTGTTGGCGAGAGCTGCAACGCTGTCCAGGTTTCCTCTGCTGCAGTGCGACAAGAACAACACAATCACACACACACACGCACACACACACACACACACACACACACGCCTGCTGTTACTTAGCAAGCTTGGTGATTACGCAAAAACTCCCAACATATTTCCTCCTAATTGTGTCTCACACAAGGACTTCAGTGCCACGCGACTCCAAATCAAAGATCATGAATTTATGAGAGGAGCCATCCTCTACACATGACGTGAGTGTTGCCAAGTTTTTATGGACCAGCTTTAAAAATGCAAGTCAAAGATCCTCAGTATGACAGGAGCGCTTTGCTGTTTAATGATTTTCTGGAAAAACAAACAAACAAAAACCGCCAGTCCAATATCCTTTATATGATAGGAATACGCTGTTGTTTTTGAGGATCTACTGCAAAAATGCCAAAGATCCTCTATATGACAGGAGCGCTTTGTTTTTATAGACCTACTTTGAAAACGTCAGTCAAAGATCCTGCATATGACGCGAGCGTACTGCCGTTTTTGTGGATCCACTGCAAAAATGCCCAAAATCATCTGACGGGAGCGCTCTGCTGTTTTTAATGGACCTACTTTGAAAATGCAAGTCAAAGATCCTCTAACAGGAATGCTCTGCTGTTGTTGAGGATCAACTGCAAAAATGCCAATCAAAGATCTTCTGTGACAGGAGTGAGCTGCTGTTTTTGAGGATCTACTCTAAAAACATGGCAGTCAAAGATCCTCTATATGACAGGAGCATGCTGCTGTTTTTGGGAACCTACTGCAAACACGCTGGTCGAAGATCCTCTATATGACAGGACTCCTCTGTTGCTTTCTGGGACCTACTTTAAAAATGCAAGCCAAAGATCCTCTATTAATGACAGAAATGCTCTACTTTTTTTTAAAGGAACTATTTTAAAAACGGCATTCAAAGATGCTCAGTATGACGCAACCTATCTGCTGTTTTTGTAGACTTGGAAAAATGTAAGTCAAAGATACTCTATTTGACAGGAGCGCTCTACTGTTAAGAATCTACTTTAAAAACGATAGCCAAAGATCTTCTATATGACAGGACCCCTCTGATGCTTCTCAGGGCCTACTTTAAAAATTCAAGTCAAAGATCCTCTGTGAGACGAGTGTGCTGCTGTTTTGGAGAACCCACTGCAAAAAGTTCAATCAAAGATCCTCTATGTAACAGAAGTACTAACAGAAGATCCTTTATATGACAGGAATGTTCTGCTCTTTTTGAGCATCTACTGCGAAAACTCCAATCAAAGATCCTCTATGTGATGGGAGTACTTCAAAAACACTAGTCAAAGATACTTTATATGATAGGAATGCACTGCTGTTTTTGATAATCTATGCAAAAATGCCAAAGATCCTCTATATGACAGGAATGTGCTGCTGTGTTTGAGCATCTACTGCGAAATCTCCAACCAAAGATCCTCTATGTGACGGGAGCACTTTAAAAGCACTAGTCAAAGATTCTTTATATGATAGGAGTGCACTGCTGTTTTTGAGGAAAAATGCAAAAATGCCAAAGATCCTTTGTATAACAGGAATGTGCTGATGTTTTTGAGCATCTACTGCGAAATTGCCATTCAAAGATCTTCAATCTGGCAGGAGTGTGCAGCTGTTTTTGAGGATCTACTGCAAACATGCCAGCCCTACTGCAAAAAATGCATAAACTCCAGTCAAAGATGCTCTATATAAGAGGAGCGCACTGCCGTTTTTGAGGACCTACTGCAAACGCACCAGTTGAAAATCCTCTACATGACACGAGTGCTCTGCTGTTTTTAAGGATTGACTGCAAAAATTCCCGTTAAAGATCTTTTCTGTTTCAAAAACGTGAGTGTAAGATCCTTTATATATGATAGGAGCGTGCTGCTGTTTTTGAGGATCTACTTGTAAATGCCAATCAGAGATCCTCTACATGACAGGAGTGCTTTGCTGTAGGAGGTTTTACTGCAAAAAGAAAAAAAAACAACACTAGTTGGACGTCCTTTGAAAATGCAAGTCAAAGATCCTCAAAGTGACAGGAATGTGCTGCTGTTTTTGAGGATGTACTGCAAAAATGCTTGTCGAAGGTCCTCCGCTGTTTTTTAGGACCTACCTGGTCAAAGATCCTCTATACGGTAAGACTTGTTACCTTATCGTCTCCTCATTTCTGCTGAGTTGTCGGAATCTTTTGTGGAGATTTTTAATTTGCTCCAGCGAAACTGAAATGGACACAAACAAAAAACAGCCACGGTGGTTAGGAGATGATCCGTTTTGTTTTTTTGAGGAAATGAAAGTACGAGCACGACGCAAACACAAGCGGGCTTTTGTAGTTCCTTCAGTCCGCATCGATGACCTTCAACGTGCGCCCGTCAACGTTCAAACTAGTGGAACAATCAAGTTGAAGACAAACATGATCATGTGACCACAAAGGACTATAAAATGTGGAGAGAAAGATAAGGTGGAAAACTTGCGGAAACGTTCAAAGTCTCTCTCACGGCACACGCACATTAGCTACGCCCGCTTATTTCAACTAAAGAAAGTTCTTCTTTTTGTTTAATATTGTTGTATTATTTTTATGTAAAATCAAAAATCCCCTGCTTTTGAAGCCGTTTGTTGAATTCTGTAATGCTGAGCAATAAATAGAATCACTTGTCATTTAGCTCCAATGACACGAATGGAGTATAAAATCATTTCAATATAAATCACTAATCCTAATTCATGAAACTAGTTTACAAATCCTGAAATATTTGGTAACAAATATAAAATGATTTATGCATCAAATAAAACAAATCCACTCCTTTTGAGGCCATTTGTTTCATTCACTTTTCAGTTAGTTTTCATTACATTAAGAGTATAAAATGATTTAAATAGAAATGAACATATTTTGAAAGAAATATAAAGCAGTTTGAGGCCATGTGTTGTGTTTCATTGTGTGTTGCTGCACAATGAATGACGTTTCATTTGCTGTGGATTACATGAATTACATGAATATTCATGTTACATGAGTATTCAATTATGTTCATGTAAATAACCCGGAATTCATGAAAGTATTTTACCAATACAAAACATGTTTTTTAAAATAAATACATCTAAAATATATATTTTTAATGCCAAAATGTCCTGTGTGGGATCAACCAAACTTTCTAATGATGTGAATCAACAGTAAAGTCATTCATAATTATGTAGCAATCAGCTTGAGGCTCAGCAGCAGAACTTTGATGCTGACTTACATCCAGTTTTCCGGGCCAGGTCCTGGTACTGGTTCTGCTCGGGACGTGCCTGCGAGGCTCCCATGACTGCTGGAAGAGTGTGTGTGTGTGTGTGTGTGTGTGTGCACCAACTTGCACCCGCCCACCCTCCCAACTCTCCTTCAGGGTCCTAAGTCCGTGCAGAACTTTCAAGAAATAACCAAGACAAGCTGGAACGCTTAATTATTATTTATTGATTTAGCCCCGCCCCCTCCACTATGCATTGGCAGCAAAAAAATAAGTTATTAAAAAAAACACAACAACAAAGAATGACAGTGTGATTCGTTTTGTTTGGGATTCTCCGACAGCACTTCCTCTTTTCTTTGTCATCACTTCCCGTTTTTCTCTTTTTTTTTTCAAGTCTGTACTGCAGCGCTGTCTGGGACACTTCATTAGGGACAAACCAATCACATCCAATCGTTTCTCCACACCAGTTGGCTCAATACAAAACAAAACAACAAAATAAATCCCCAAAAATGTCTATTGGAATGCCGTATATTTATTAGAATCCTTTTATTTCCAGTGCTTATTCATGATAGTAGCAGCCAATGGAACGTTTATGCCACACATCTTTTCTGTAATTCTTACCAATTTCAATGCTATTATTTAAATAAAACTTTTATAAATGTATTATTTATTATATTGTTAACGAAAGGCATTTAAGTTCAAGACATTCCTAATTTGAAAGCCATTTAGAAGAAGAAATATTTAAATTGAATGAATGAATGTTATAATGACATCTATTACATTCCTAATTTTAAATTTATTTAAAACATTATTTATTGTAAGATGTCTCAAATTTGAATGCCATTGTAGACAAAGCTGTAAAAATTATTTTATAATGTATTTAAATCTATTAATGCATGTATGAGTTATTATTTTTAAATGTAAATGAAATTTCTTAAATGTATTATAATTATTCGTGTAATATGTTTATATATATATATATATATATATGTATATATGTATATATATATATATATATATATTTATATATATATTAAATATATAAATATATTTCCATTGAAACATTTTTTCATTGCGGAATTACTCATTTTAAAAACCACTGTCAATATTATTCTAAAATGTATTTAAATTACATTTCTTAACTGTATTATTAAATATTTATTTTTCAATTATTTTAAACATTTTTTTATTGAGGGATTACTCTTTAAATGTCAATATTAAAAAAACTGTCAAAAGGATTTAAAAATGTCTTTAAATTAAATGTCTTAAATGTATTATTAGTATTATTAATATTACTATTAGTGAACTGTATTATTTTTCAATTTTAAAAAATGTTAATTGCGGAATTACTCATTTTAATGTCAATATCAAAAAGCTGTAAATATTATTCTAAAATGTATTTCAATTAAATGTTTTATTAAATATTTATTTTTCAATTATTTAAAAAAGATTTCATTGAGGAAGTACTCATTTTAATGCCAATGATAAAAAAGGATTTAAAAATGTCTTTACATTGAATTTCTTGAACGTATGATTATTAGTGAAATATTTACTTTTCAATTTAAAACATTTTTTCATTGAGGAATTACTTATTTTAATGTCAATATAGAAAAAACTGTCAAAATGATTTTAAAATGTATTTAAATTGAATTTCTTGAATGCATTGTTGTTATTAAATATTTATTTTTCAATGTATTCCAAACATTCATTGAGGCATTATATTGCAAAATGATTCATTTCTTAAAATCAAAATAAAATATATTGAATGTATTATTGTTATCAGTTAAATATAATCTTTGATTTATTTCAAACATTTTTTTGATGAAAACATCAAAATATAAATAAATGGAAATGAAGTATTACATTTTGGGGGGGGTGTGGGTTAATAGTTGTTTTTTAGCCTTAAACAAGCGTTGTAAAAATACAACTTTTTATGTCTTTTTAGTCTTGTCATGACAGCAGTTTTTTTTCTTGATGTGAAATGTGGAATATTTTGCACAAACATGACAATAATGGAGGTTTTTTTAAATCCTTGAACGTATTTAGCGGCGGGGCTGCGATGCAAGCAGAGTGGTGCGCACATTGTTGGGGTAAATACCTGCACAGTCCCTCCCCAACGCCAGCTTCCATCACCTTCGCAGCGTCCCTAATGAAGTGTCCCGTGACCGGCGCACCCCTGGTGCTGGACCGTTTGGCGAGCGCGCTAGGTTGGCGTAGCGGCGGAGGGCGCGCCCCGGGGGACGTCGTCGCGGTAAAGCTGCCGCGCCGTCGTCGCCGTCTCCCGCGTGTCCTCGGGGTAGCGCGCCTGCAGCTCCTCGTTGGCGACGTAGTGGGTGTCGGCGAACTCGGAGAAGTAGCGGCCCACCTCCGGGTGGCCGATCTCCAGGGGGGACGCGTGGGGCTCCAGGTTCTCTGAGGAGGATGGACATTTTGTCACTGGAAGGTTTGGTGTCAATATTGTTCATGGCCACTAGGGGGCACATTGGTACCATACCGCAAGTTTTTACATTTCTAGAGCACGCGCCAGAATCTGTGGTTAACTCATGCTTCATTGTGGAATGCACGGGCTTGAAAAATATGCAAATGTGCCCCCTAGTGGCTGTGAGGCGCTATGGCGCATATCCTTTATATGTTATCGTCTTATGAGAATAAAGTCAGACATGTGAGAAGAAAATGTACAAGAACAAAGTTCAAATAGTTGGAAATTAAAAAAAAAACAGATAATTTTATGCGAATTTTTAGAGAAAGAAAAGTCGCAATTTTAAGAGAACATTGTGAGGAAAAATGTCATTTTAATATCCTAAAGCTTAAATATTAAAGAAATAAGACGTTTTTTTAAGTCGTAATACGAGAAACAAAAAGTAAATTTGCAATTTTGGGAAAATACGGTTACAGAAAAAGTTCAAATATCACGACAGTAAAGTGAAAATATCACAGGAATAAAGTCAGAAATATGACGAGAACATTTACAAGAACAAAAGTTGAAATAGTTGGAAAATAAAAAGCAGAAATGGGGAAAAACAGATGTCAATTTACGAGAAAAAAGTCCCAATTTTAGGAGAATAACGTAATATTATGAGGAAAAAGTAACGTCGTTTTAGTAGCATAAAGTTGAAATATTAAAGAAACGACATGTATAAAAATTATAACATGAGGAAAAACAAAAAGTGAACTTTAACCTTTAAAATTAGGTTACAGCAAAATGTATAATATTACAAACAAGTCAAAATATTACGGAATAAAGTCACAAATATGAGAAGAGAATTTACACCAAGAAAGCTGAAATAGTTGGAAAATTAAAACGGCAGAAAAGTCGCATTCTCGAAAAAAGTCACAATTTTAATGAGAATAACGTCGGAATATTATGAGGAAAAATGCACCAAGTTGAAATATTAAAGAAATAAAAATACATTTTTGAAAAAGTCATATTATGAGAAACAAACAAAACAACAAATAAAGTTGTAATTTTGGGGGAAATTATGTTACAGAAAAAATATAACATTAAGACAATAAAATCTAAATATTCTGGGAATAAAGTCATGAATATGAGAAGAAAAATTACAAGAATAAAGCTGAAATAGTTGGAAAATTAAAACAGCAGAAATATAAAAACTGCTGGAATTTCACGAGAATAAAGTCAAAATATTAAGAGGAAAAAAAGATGTATTCCAAGAGGGGGAAAAAGTCGCAATTTTACAAGAATAACGTCATTTTAGGAGCGTAAAGTTGAAATATTCAAGAAAAAAAAGATACAATTTTTTTCAAAGTCAAAATATGAGAAACACACAAAATAAAGTTGTATTTTTTGGAAAATTAGGTTGTAGAAAAAGCTATAAAATTCTGAGAATAACGTCATAATATTACAAAAAGAACATTGACGAGGATTGTTTAAAAAGGAAAAATTGGCAAGAAACAAAACAAAACAAAAAAACCCAGAAAAAAATAGGGAAAAAAGCAGACTACATTTCACGATGAACCTAAAATGTACTACTTTAATACTTTAAAATGTACTACTTTATTACTTTTAAATGTACTACTTTATTACTTTAAAATGTACTACTTTATTACTTTTAAATGTACCACTTTATAACCTTTACAGGTGAACTTCATTTGCGTTCCTCTCCTTTTGTTCTCTAACGTGACACGTGTGCATATCGCTAACTTTTTGTTAGTAGTATTTAGCCTCGTAGCAGAGACTGGTGTGAAAGTGAAGTCCTGATTTCTTATTTGTTTGCATTGTGTTTGTGACACTTCAATGTTTCAGATCATCAAACAAATTTAAAATATTAGCCAATGACAACACAACTGAACACAAAATGCACTTTTTAAATGAAACGTTTTATTATTAAGGGACAAAAAACTCAAAGCTACATGGCCCTGTGTGACAAAGTGATTTCCTCCCTGTTAAAACATAACTTAAGTGAGATTAATTGAGATTTATCAGTCTGGAAAAGGTCATAAAGCCATTTCTAAAGCTTTGGGACTCCAGCAAACCACAGTGAGAGCCATTATCCACAAATGCCAAAAACATGGAGCAGTTTTGAACCTTCCCAGGAGTGGCCAGCCAACCAAAATTAGAGCGCAGTTACGACTCATTTAAGAGGACACAAAAGACCCCACAACAACATCCAAAGAACTGCAGGGCTCACTTGCCTCACTTAAGGTCAGTGTTCATGACTCCACCATGAGACAGACACTGGGCAAAAATGACCTGCATGGCAGAGTTCCAAGACCAAAACCACTGCTCAAGAAAAAGAACATTAAGCCTTGTCTCAATTTTGCCAGAAAACATCTTGATGATCCCCAAGACCTTTGGGAAAATACTCTGTGGTCTGACAAGACAAAAATTGAACTTTTTGGAAGGTGTGTGTCCCTTTACATCTGGCGTAAAAGTAACACCGCATTTTAAAAAAAGAACATCACACCAACAGTAAAATATAGTGGTGGTAGTGTGATGGTCTGGGGCTGTTTTGCTGCTTCAGGACCTGGAAGACTTGCTGTGATAAATGGAACCATGAATTCTGCTGTCTACCAAAAAATCCTGAAGGAGAATGTCCGGCCATCTGTTGGTGTACTCAAGCTGAAACCAACTTTGGTTCTGCAGCAGGACAATGATCCAAAACACACCAGCAAGTCCATCTCTGAATGGCTGAAGAACAACAAAATGAAGACTTTGGAGTGGCCTAGTCCAAGTCCTGACCTGAATCCTATTGAGATGCTGTGGCATGACCTTAAAAAGGCGCTTCATGCTGGAAAAGCCTCCAGTGTGGCTGAATGACAACAATTCTGCTAAATTCCTCCCCAGCGCTGTAAGAGACTCATTGCAAGTTATCACAAACGCTTGATTGCAGTTGTTGCTGCTAAGGGGGGCCAACCAGTTATTATCACTTTTCCACACAGGACCATGTAGCTTTAAATGTTTTTTTCTCCCTTAATAACAAAAAGTTTCATTTAAAAACTGCATTTTGTGTTGAGTTGTGTTGTCATCGACTAATATTTAAATTTGTTTGATGATCTGAAAGAATTAAGTGTGACAAAACAAACAAAAAAAAAAGAAATCAGGAAGGGGGCAAACGCTTGTTCCCACCACGGTATCTCCATGTGTTGCTTTACAAAATATCAAAGTTGCATCCTTTCACGTTCACGATGTGGCCCTCGCTGACGGAAAAAGTTTGGTGTGTTCAGAGGTGAATATGATGGAGGTTTCTTTGTGGTCTTTACCTTGGGCCGCGTAGCGACACGTCCCGTCCTGCACGAGCACGTTGTAGAAGGGCTGGTTGGCGCCGTTGGACAGCTGCTGGACCCTCATGGTGGTGATCCACTCCTGGCTCATGGTGCACTTGGGGTCCCAGCCGTAGATGACGCAGTTGTAGCCCGACCTGCAGTGGGAGGACATTTTTCCACATTTAGCAGACACAGCTGCTAGCGTGGGCCACATGTCGTTTCCGACGCACCTCTTGTGTTTCATGACGAGGCCCACGGAGTACTGGACCTCCAGGTGTTCCGGAGCGCCGCGTGTCTTCACCTCAGGCTCCGCCGGGTGCTTCTTGTGCTGGATGTGCTCCAGCGTGTGCTGCACCAGGTAGCCCACGGCCACGTGCTGCGACGGGTCCAGCGCCTGGATGTGCTGCAGGATGTCCAACACCTGCGAGGAAGCCACACCGGTCCCGTGAGTTCTCTTACAACCTGACCTCCTCTGGGGGAGCGTGTTTGGACCTTCTCTGGCCAGATGCCCAGGTGGAAGTAGAGGCGGGCCTGCAGCAGCAGGTAGGTCACGTTGTCTGGGTTGAGGGTCAGGTAGAGGTCCAAGGTGTCCCTCAGCAGCTGGTACGACTTTTCATTGCCTTCCCTGAGAGGACAAACCAACAAGTCAGCTGCGCTTTTGCAAAATAAATTCTTTCAGCCACAACATCCATTCCACATACGGTATATCCCAACATCTTACCCTCTTTTCCCAATGTTCAGCAGGTTCCCCACCATCCTCAGCAGAATCTCCGTGGTGCCGATGGCGCCGTAGTAGTCGGCGGCGGCCTGGTGTCCGATGAGGTACTCGCACTCCTTGGCCGTCAGCTGCTTGCCTTTCCCGAAGGCGTCGATGTAGACAAAGTCGTAGATGTCCTGGCTCCTGCGGGACGCCGTCATACCCGATATGACACAAAAGCACAAGAGTAGCTCACAAAGTACACGCACGAGTACCCTTGCGGTTTTTGGCACCAGCGCAGCAGGAAGTGACTGGGGAAGTTGACAGGCTCCAGCTTGACCCCCAGCTTCTGGGCCAAGGTCATGTAGAGAACGGAGAGGCTGATGGGAATGCCTTTGCGGCGTTGTAGCACCTGGAAGACCAAATTCTGGGTTGTATCTGGGACCCACATTTTCCAATGGTCATTAAGTCACAACCCACTTTTATTTAAGTCATTTTTTTTTTTTTACACTTTTATTTACATTATTTTTAATTTATATTTGCATTATTTTTACACTTTTGTCATTTTTAGTTATTTGCATTATTTTTTACGTTCGTATTAAAGTATTTTTTATTTGTATTCTTTTTTATACTTAAGTTGTTTTACATTTTTTATTTTTATAATTTAACATTTGTCATTTACATTTTTTTTCCCTTATTTTATCATTTTTATTTTTACTTTTTTTATTAATTATTATATATATTATATACATTATAAGTATTTTTGTATTGATTTATTTTTTTCATTTCTATTCAAGTCATTGCTTTGACTTACTTTTTATTACACTTTTTGTTTACACTTTGAAGTCATTTTTTAAAGTAATTATTTTTATAATTTTGCTTTTATTTAAGTCGTTATCAATATTTATTTCTATTATATTTACTTTTACTTACTTTTTTATTTACTTTCATTAGAGTAATTTTTACTTATTTTTATAATGAACCTTTTTATTTACGTCTTTTTTTTATACTTATTTAAGGCATTTTTATTTGTATTTATTTATTTTTATTACTTTTAAAACTTTTATTTAACTATTTTTTATTTACTTCTTGCTTTTATGCAAGTCACTATTTTATTTTTTATTATTGTTTTACACTTGTTTTTACTTTTAAATCATTTTTGTTATTTTTTTATACTGTTGTCACATTTTATTTATACTTATTTTTATTATTTTGCTTTTATTTATTTATTTTGCTTTTTTATTTAATGTATTTTATATTTTTTTGTGCATTGGTGTTTATTTATTTACATTTTGTCTACTTTTATTTAGGTCAAACCAAGGAAACGGATTTGTTGTTGTTTTTTTTAAACTGCCGTCTTCTGAAACATGAATCCACATAATTCCATGTCCGAC
The DNA here is from genome assembly GCF_027744805.1 of Dunckerocampus dactyliophorus. Lineage (NCBI taxonomy): Eukaryota > Metazoa > Chordata > Actinopteri > Syngnathiformes > Syngnathidae > Dunckerocampus > Dunckerocampus dactyliophorus. The sequence goes on from NC_072822.1 coordinate 33,617,098, forward strand.
GTGTCCAAAGTGCATTTTAGAGGAATCTATTGATTGATATTCTAATTGTTGACTACCTGATGGATGTAGGAGTTGAGTGGATTGTAGTAGTCCGTCTGGTCCCCCTTGTACTGGAGCTGATCGTACAAGACGGAGTTGAGGGCGCAGAAGACCTGCCGCTGGAGCTCAAAGTCCTCCAGGAGGAAGCCTGCCAGGCGAGAAAGTGAGCTTCAGGGGACGGAAAAAGGCTCGGGAAAGGCTCGGCGCTCGCCGCTAGTCACCTGGAGCGCTGCGAAGGCTGGGGTGAGACGGGTTCTTCAGCCTCAGCGTCTTTTTGACTTTTTCCGCCATGTCGTCCAGCTGCGCCGAGACGCCTTCCAGCGTGACGTCGGCCAGCGGGTTGCAGTACTGGTCCACCAGAACGGCTCCTGGACGGCACCGTTCAGTAGACGCATAGCAACAACATATACTGTATTATATTTGCTAGCACAGTCATTTGTATTCATAATTCATCATGAAAAATAACCACATCCCATTTAAAATAGGACGAATCAACATGATGCTGCATTCAAGACTACTGGGAAAAGTAGGAAACATCCCACTTTGATCTCACGAGGTCCCACCTTGAAAACCGTCCCGTCAAACATACAAAAATAACAGGGCTGACAACCTGCTTTCAAGCTCGTATTTGTTTACTTTCTACATTTCTTTTCTTTGTCCGAAGCCCGAAATTTGTAACGTCTGGGGCCCAGACCTACACAGTCGGATGCCGCTTATGTTGACAAACCGGTGTACGTCAAAACTTAATGTGCAAGCTAATCTGGCTACTTTTAGTTTTGGTTATGTTGACGTCAGTCAGCCAGTCCGGGGGGCGTGGAGATAAACGGGTTCTGTATCGTCCATTCTCAGGTCTCTGGCCAAAGCCACAAGTAAATGTGTAAGTAATGGCTACTTTCGGTTTCAGTTATGTCGACGACCACTTATGTCGATGGCTGTCTGAAGGGCGTCGGGATAAGTGGATTCTACTGTATCGCCCATTCTCCTCTAAATGTGAATAAACTAAATGTGCAAGCTAGTTTGACTACTTTTAGTTTCGGTTATGTCGACGGCCGCTTGTGTCGACGTCAGTCAACCAGACCGAGGAACATCGACATAAGCGGGTTCCACTGTATCGCCCCCTCTCCTTATGCCTCTGGTCAAACTAAACGTGTAAGCAATGGCATGTTTCGGTTTCAGTAGGACATGTCGACAACCGCTTATGTCGACACTATTCTGAGGGGCGTCGGGATAAGCGGATTCTACGGTATCGCCCATTCTCAGGTCTCCGGCCAAAGTCACAGGTGCATGCGCAAGTAATTGCTAGTTTTGGGTTCAGTTATGTCGACAACCGCTTATGTCGATGCCAGTCTGAGGGGCGTCAGGATAAGCGGATTCCACTGTATCGCTCATTTCCCTCAGGTCTTTGGCCAAAGTCACAAGCAAGCGCGCAAGCTAATTTGGCTACTTTTGGTTTCGGGTATGTCGACGGCCGCTTACGTTGACAGCGTTTAGCTTCTTTTGACACTTTTATGATGTTTAAAATGTGACTTTCCAAGAAAGCATTCACAACATTTTTTCCCCCTACAAATCAGTGTCACAGTTTTTGGTCCCACCTGCTAGCGCCGACTGCTGCTCCGCCGGCTGCTCCAGGAAGCTCTTCAGACTCCGCAGGATGTTCTGCTGTCTCAGGAAGTAAAGGATTTTCTTTGCATAGTACTTCAACGTCAGGCTTTTCCTGCGCGGAGGCAAAGCAACGAGAGGCAGTGAGTCCTCGCCCTCGCCACCCTGGTCCCTGGACGCCTCACCTCTTGTCTGCGTGGAGGATGAAGACCAGCTCATCCTCGCAGAAGTGCTCCGGCATCCCCAGCGACTCGATCTCGGCAAAGCTGTCGCCCAGAACCTGGCCGATGCACGGCTGAGTCGCAGATTCTTTGCATTAGTTGCAAGGCCGAGACACAACTGATGAATCAGCCAAGTTCATTTACTCACAACTTCTGTGAAGAACCTTTTGGAGATGGACTCCACCGTCCTCCGGATTTGGATGCCCACTCGATGGCGTGTCTTGTACTCTCGCAGCCAGTCGCAGCTCTCGTTCTGTGGGTAAAACCTCTGCAGCCTCGGCCATCTGTGCGTGTAAAAAAAAAAAGTCTCAGTTAGGATGCAAGCAACGCTCCGAAGCGGTGCTGATGAGAGAGGCTGCATTCTTTTGCAGCTCCTGTGTGACATGACATTCAAGGTTATGCGTTTGCTTTTGCGTTGAGCCTGAGTTTCATGTGAACAATAATGTTCTAAAAGGTTGTTTTTTTTTTTTCAAAGAAAAAGCACATATACTAACTTGCAGCGAGCCTACGCGAGGCTGCATTTGATGCGTCAGCAGAATGTCAACCAGCTGACTATTAGACTCGAACAAGGAAAGACGACACATGAGCCGATTTAAAGCTCTAAACGCAGCATGCGCCTCGTTGATCTGCTGTGAGCGGCGACAATAGCAGAACGTGTGATAAATAACGGTAAATATAAACATTAAAAAATCACCTGAGTTTGTACTGGTGCCCCCACACCTTCCCTCGTCCGTGGCAGACGTCGTGCAGGCGCTGGCAGCAGCGGGACACGTTGCAAATGTCGACATGTTTCAGTACTGGGAAGCACAGGATGTGTTCGAGCACCTCGGTGGGCAGGTCGGTGAGATTTTTGCCGTCCTGGCCGCAGGTTGCCCGCTGATTTGGATTTGCCAGCCGCTCTCCGGCGACAAACGCCGCCATTTTTACTGTTTACCACCCGCGATTACCTCATTGCCTAGGCTCCACCCCCTTATGGCGCAGGGGGAGGTGCGGCTAAGAAGGTATGTATCCTGATTGGTCGTTTTACGAAGAGGGCGGGGTAACGTGTGATGCCTTTGGTGGCACGAAAGCATTCACGAAAATCGTTCTAAATCCGGGATGCTGACAACATAGCAGGCAAACTACAATATGTTTGTTATATATTGATATAAGAATACATCATATTATGAAATTATAATATTAAAGCACTGATAATCAGCGCAGAAATGTCACGTATATGCAAACATGGCGCAAAAACAAGCATTTCAATCACAACGTATATTTTCGGCAACACAAACGAATTCCGTATGATCAGTGTACACCTTAATGTGTACGGTCAAATTAAATCAAGTGAATATATGCGTGTACAAGTTTTGGATGTGACAATTTGTGAGCCTTGTTGCCACTTTTCCTGAGGACACCCGAACGCAGCAGCATCGCCCTCAAGTGGACTAAATAGTTAGCAAAGCTGACGGCTTGGCGTCTCCCTTCTGACAAAACGAATGTTGTAAACTCGGCTAACATGTATTCTGTCATCAAAATAACCTTACCGTATGTGTGACAGTTGTTGGGTTTTAGTCGTTAGTTGGGGGAAGGTGTTCTTTTGGAAGAGAAGCACGCAAATGTTTTGTTAGCTAGCAAGCTAACTTGTGGCTCCAATTCAACCATGCTAAATGTAAACAAATAAACGAAACCACCGCTGAGTGTAATTTTATGTCATACAAGTTGTACAAACAAACTTTGATACAACTTGATACGACGTTGATACAACTTGTGTCACGGCAAGCTTCCACCCCTTCCAGAGAGACCTTTCTGCATGAACCCCAAAATGTGCTGCAGAATACCTCGACGGCGGTGCATTGAACATTTACATCCACATTGCACATGTGATTAAAGGACACTATTTTGGCTATTCGGGACAGTTGCAGAGACTCATTGGCCATGGCGAGCGCCTTGGCGGCCAAGATGGGATTTAATTCGCTGGTGAGGAAGCAAAACAGGAGCTTCACCGTGAGGATCTCCACTATGGAGTCAGACATGGAGTTCAGCTGCAAGGTTGGTAGTGTGAAAGAAAAAGAAAGGGGGCCGAGCAATTTCACATAGTAGACTGTGGTGCAATTTTCTCTGGAGCGGCGCTAGGTGGCAGCAGCGAGCTATGGACGCACTGGATTAGGCTTTATTACCTGTAACCTTGTTAGGTACACCTGCAAGATCTTAGCAAGGCATTCTGCATTTTAAAAATGTAGCTGTGCAACGCTCTCATTTCATTATATCACTTAAATGCGCTGAGGCGTTTCTACTTCTCTCAAAAATACCGTCTTGTGTGTGTTGCAGATGAAATGGAAGGGAAAGGACCTGTTCGACCTGGTGTGCAGAACACTGGGGCTGAGGGAGACATGGTTCTTTGGGCTCAGGTACACCGTCAAGGACACGGTCGCTTGGCTGAAGATGGAGAAGAAGGCGAGGGCTTGTCACCTGGTGCCTCTCGTGTTGTTTGGTTTCAGCCAGCATTGGCGCTAACATTGGCAACCGTCCTCATCTTTTATTTTGCAGGTTCTCGATCAGGATGTACCCAAAGAGGAACCCATCACCCTTCACTTCCTGGCCAAGTTCTACCCTGAAAATGTGGAGGAGGAGCTGGTGCAGGACATCACGCAGCATCTCTTCTTCCTGCAGGTGCGTCACATTGTTTCTCAACCTGCATAGGCTTTCACATTACAGGAGGTCCAGGTGTAACCTTCCTGCTTCACACTGCCCGCGCCGGGGCTCAAACACAGGACCTTTGTAATGGGCGTCCAGAGCGCTGACCGCTCGACTGTCGACTGGACGTTCAGCACAGCTCTTAAGGTCGAGGGAGTGAGGTTTACCACTTTACACTTACGCAGCCGCACTGGCTGGCATCCATTAAACAGAGATACACTTTAGAGTAGTCTGTGTTGAGCTTGTATAGCTGTATAGAGTCACTGAAAATGAGTCAACACACAGCCATTATTGTGTAAATAGGTGGAAACCCAAGCAAAAAGCAAGATAATTGTGTCTTCCCTGGGGAGACGCGGTTCATCGAGGGGAACGACAAATTCCAACATTTACTGTGCCATTGTGAAGCAGAGCATCATCACCCGCCTCCTTTTTTCCTTGAGTTTAGTGAGGCATAACCGCATGCAGCCTATCATGCTTTGTCTTCATCAAAGTAGCCGCACCTCAAACACACTTCCTCTGCGACTTAAATTGTCAATAGCGACTTTTTCTGTGTTTTTTTTTTGTTTTTGTTTCTGTTTTTTTTGAGAGATGATTGCATCTTGCATGGTCTTAGCATCATCGTCCGGGGCTGCACGAGTGCTGCTGACACCCAGGGAGCTCAAAGGTTCATTTAAGGATGAATTCCAACATGGAACGTGACATTGTGACGTAGCACATGATCCTTCTCCCGTGGGGAACCGGGCTGCATGGCAGTTTTCCGACATGACTACAAACACATAAGACGCCGAGCGCCATCTAGTGTAACTAATAAAGTATCAATTGCAGGACAAGACCAGAAGAATAAACGCAATAATGCAAATGTCGGACTTGCCGGATAGAATGGGCTTCATGTGGCCTGTGGGCTTTACTTTGAGCCCACCCAATATTGAACACTGTACAGTAATCCCTCATTTATCGCGGTTAATCGGTTCCAGAACAGACCGTGATAAGTGATTTTCCCAATTTAAATGGAATATATTTGTAGTTAGATCATAGACAACCTGTTTCCGACCTTCTAAATGCGCTCCTTAACATTATTAGAGCCCTTTAGACATGAAATAACACCCCTATAGTCACCTTTGCACTCCTATTACCCAATATAGTAGACATAATAAGAGAAAATAAGACATAAATAAGACTTCTGCTTTTGTGTGTTGCTGTAAATGTGTTCCAGCGCTAGGGGAGCAGTGTGCAGGGCAGACAGGACATCGGGGGTTCGGTGTTTCAGCTTGTGTTAGTGATTATTGTGCCTGAGCATTCAAACGTGCAATAAACGCCTGTTGTTCCGGCCGTCAAGTCTGGTGCTTGTGTGTCTCACCCAACATTACGGTAACATTACTGACACCTACTGGCCAGTGTAGAATACTGCACATCGTCATCTTTTCAGCGCATCTTCTGAATGCCTTATGTTTGTGTTTTACTTCATTTAGCCATTTTTATGTGTGAAAATGCTACATTCAGGCAAAAAAATGCGTCAAAATGTCTTAAATCTACATGTGTTTTTTAGCTAACAGGCCATATTCAACCACAAAACAACATGGCGAGGGCTTACTGCATTATTACAGGTATAATACTTATAATAAACACTAATAATATTACAGGTACTTTAATATACAGTCCTTCCTCGCCACTTTGCCTCACAAATTTTGTGGCTCCCACTCTATCAAGGTTTTTTGAAGATATATTAATTAATAGGGTTGCACCATAATTACCAGACTGATAATTATCAGGCCGATATGAGGGAATTATGATGTCATACCGATAAATCCGCTAACATCAAAAGTAGCTCCAATAACCGACACTCCAATGAGACGAGATCACCCGTACTGTGTGGGTGACCAAATCAAGCATTACTTTTTCCTCGTGCCTGTGACGTTAACGGCCTGTCGTAACGTGAGCTCACTTGTACACAAACATTCACTTTCAGAGGAAGAAGAAAGAAACTTATCAGCCACCTGAAACGCCAGCATCGCTGCGACGCCTGGGACTTGTTGTGCCGTGTCGTTTGAAAAGTGCAAAAGGTTTGCCAGAGACCCCCGTGGCTCAGCTGCTCAGAGCGTGTGCCCGAATGCAGTGCACCTTGCTGGGCCACGCCACGGGGCTCCTCCTGCTCTATACTCCGGTTCTCGTGACCTTCGTAGCGGCACACCGGCTGCTCGGAGCATGTGTCCGAATGCAGTCCACAAATCAACAGACACCATGTTCCAGTCCTTCTTACATCCAGGAGTGCTCAAACGACAGTTAAATCTAAATAAAAAAAGTTATCGGTTGTCGATATCATATCGGTCTTGAGAAGCAGAAAGTTATCAGTATCTGTTTGGAAAACAAAGATATCGTGCATCTCTATTAATTAATAAATCATGCTGTTTTGTGGTTGAACAGCCTATTCTTAGTCAAAACATACGCATATTGAAATAAATGTTATGTTTTTTTGTGCCTAAATTAAGCATTTTTATGCATAAAAATGACTAAGTGAACTAAAATACAAATATAAGGCTTATACAAGATGCATTCCATGATGTTGATGAAATGTAGGATCTAAACTGGTCACCAGGTGTCAGCAATGTTACCCTGATGTTCGGCGAGACACACAAATGACAGACATGATCGCCGGAACAATAGGCTTTTATTGCAGGTTTGAATGATGTCACGACACGCACAATAATCCCCAACGTCACTTCCTGTAGGGAAGACTTTTATAGCAACACATATGAGTGGAGTATAGTTTATGTCTTAAATGGCCTATTTACTCTTACTATGTCAACTATATTGGGTAGTAGGAGTGTAAAGGTGACTACAGGGGTGTTATTTCACGTGTAGGGGGCTCTAATAATTTTAAAAATCAGTAGTTAGAAGGTCATTAACAGGTTTTCTCTGACTAACTACATAAATATTCCGTTTATAAAGAAGAAATCCTACTTGGTGGAAATTCACTGATCAGGGTCGGGTCTGAGACCAGTTAACCGCGAAAGACGAGGCATTCTTGTACTAGTATACTGTGTTATAGTAACTTGAAAATTGTTTCAAGATTGTTTCAAAATTGTTTCAAGTATTGTTACTTGAAAAAAATCGAGCGGAAACGGAAGTGAGGCACGTTTGGTGCCGATTGGCACACATGGCCGGTAGTAACGCCACCTTTGCGTTAATAGGATGCCCTGCCAGCAGGGGGCGAGCTTACCCTGCTTTTCCTTATCGTGTGCAGTCAGGTCTTCCTTTCATGTCATTGTGAGGGATGTAACTCCCCACCTCCCCAAGTCATCAATGACCAATTAGCCTTAACTCAACCATTATTGGTTGAGTTAATAACATATTCTCCATGGGGGAGGGGGCGAGGGGGGGCAGAGGTCCCGTCATGTCCTGCCCACTGAGCCGGATTAGTTCCAGGAGAGAGCAGCACACTTGTGAGAGACTCCTCCTAGTCTTCACAGCAACATGCACAGTGAACAACTACAAATCTTGTCTCCTTATTAAGCCGCCCTCATTAATTCTCATAATGCCGGGAGCATGTCTGTGCTCTGATAGTGTCGCCGGCGTGACAGCTGGATTAGTGTTTATCTCCAGGCAGATACACACACACACACACACACACACACACACCTGCAAGCTGTCTTATTTACGGTCTGCGTGGAGCGTAAATGGCCTCGGAAGTGTGGTCCGTGCAGGTGTGCGGGTCAATTAGCATGACAGGTGACGGCGCTCCTGCTGTGAAGTTGCATCTGGAGGGATCTTGTTAAAGGGGGAGGGGGCTTGCTTCCATGCACTTCACACACGTGCTGTGATCCATAAAGTCAACCCCACCCCCACAACGCTCACTAGCAAACACAATCATCAGTCCCAGGATGAGACGGTTGCTGCGTTCACTTTTTTTTATTTTATTTTTTTTACAGCTTTAGGATTGAATTGCGTCGCTTTGCTCTGCTGACTGCCGGTTTTCTCTGAACGTCTTCAGCACGCTGCTAGCTTTGCTCCTTGAGTACCGGCTCAGGGTCTAATAAGCCCCCCTGTGGCCACGTACTCCAAGGTAGACTTGGCCCTGTTCTTAAAAGTACAATACTGCTTGTCTATGCCACAGGTGTCAAACATAAGGCCAGGGGGCCAGATATGTATCATGTGGCCCATGAAGCCTATAAATAATGCACTTACAAAAATACACTATTTTATTATATTTTTTCTATAAAAAAATATTATATATAAATATATATATAAATAATGTATATCTTAAATATTGTTATTAATTTTACTTGTTAAAATATATATTTTTAAATATATTAAGCAAAAAATAAATAAAAAATACACGAAAACTCAAAAATTTTAGATTTTTAAATAAGTTTTGGTGGCATTTTTTAAAATATTTTTTCCCTGCTTTTTCTGGTTGTCTTCTATTAGATTACAGGTGTCAAATTGAAGATTTGGCCCATCAAAGCCTAGAAATAATGCATGTCAAAAAGACGTGTCTTTAAAATGTTTTTGTACATTTATGTATGTATGTACAGTATGTATGTATTTATTTATTTATTTATTAATTATATTAATGTTTACTTTTTATATATTTACTTTATATTAAGTCAAACTAATTTTAAACAAATCAAAAAGACACTTTCTTGCTAAGTGTATTTGTTCTGTCAATTCACTACATGTAATTTCAGTTTCTTATTTTTTTGTTGTCAAACCACATTTAAATTGAGTCATACGTTAGTTTAACATCTTTCAACATAAGTTTGTTGGTAAAACAATACAAAATGAAATAAAAATCATCATCAAATAATGTAAAAATATCATGAGGTGATTATCCATTTATGTGGTTTCACAGGCGGCCCTCTCAGGGTAACCATTACGACAACGTGGCCCACGGTGAAAGCGGGTTTGATGCACTTCATCTTATCCATTCATGTTGAACTAGGGATAGATATTTGACGACATTTCCTCAAATTCTTTCCCACACAATTAAATGTCTTATATTCGACGATTTTCAACGTTTTTAAATAAGTGTCAGAGGTCCCACATTACTGTATTGGAAGTGTCAGTCTGTTAACCTTAACCCCTATACCTAAATTCAACCTAACAAATTAAAATATTAGTCAATAACAACACAACTGAACACAAAATGCAGTTGGTAAATGAAACTTTTTATTAAGGGAGAAAAAACTCCAAACCTACATGGCTCTGTGTGGAAAAAGTGATTGCCCCCTAAACCTAATAACTGGTTGGGCCAGAGTGCAGCAACAACTCAAGCGTTTGTGATAACTTGCAATGGGTCTCTTACAGCGCTGGGGAGGAATTTTGGCTCCCTCATCTTTGCAGAATTGTTGTAATTCAGCCACAATGGAGGGTTTGAACATGAAATGCCTTTTTAAAGTCATGCCACAGCATCTCAATAGGATTCAGGCCAGGACTTTGAGTAGTCCACTCCAAAGTCTGCATTTTGTTTTTCTTCAGCCATTCAGAGGTGGGCTTGCTGGTGTGTTTTGGATCATTGTCCTGCTTCAGAACCCAAGCAATCATTTTTTTTCCACACAGGGCCAAGTAGGTCCGGATTTTCTTTCTCCCTTTTAAATAAAAAGTTTCATTTAAAAACTTGCATTTTGAGTTCAGTTATGTTGTCATTAACTAATATTTAAATTTGTTTGATGATCTGTGTGACGAACATAAAAAAAAAATCAGAAATCAGGTCACACTTTTTCATACCACTGTTTTATTCATTAAAAAATCATATCATGCTTCCTCGCTGTTTTGCAGTTGACTCCAGACTGTTATTAGTCAAAAATCTGAATATTTATGGGAATTTTATGTGTTTTTGGCCTAAATGAAGCATTGCAAATACTGTACTGTATAAATATAGCAAAATGAACTAAAATACACATATAGGGCATACTGTACTCTCTCATGCAAAGACAAAGGCCTGGCTACGCCTAGCTAACATAGCATAATCATAGAACAAGTTGCAGTATTTTCACAGGTTAGTGGTTGTGTGTAAGAACTAATTATTAGTATTACCTTGTACTTACCTTGGGAGTGTCATCAGCAATGATGGAGGGGCAACCCAGGACATCGAGACTTACATGGGTAAGGCCAAATTCGCCTTTGCCCAGCTAACACTAGTCTGGAGGTCCAGGATCATCTCCCTCAAACTCAAACTTAGAATTCTCAAATCCAACGTGAAATCCATCTTGTTACACAGCGGTGAAACGTGGGGCCTGACGCAAACCAACTTCACGAACCTCTAAACCTCCATCAACTCAAGACTGTGCTATTTCCTTGGAATCTGGTGGCCCAGGTAGATCAGTTACCAAAACCTACTAGAGAAAACAGGCCAGGAACTAGTGGAATTCACCATAAGAAGAAGAAAATGGTGATGTACATATAGGCCACATCCCCTTCAAAAGCTTCCTGCATTCATTACTAGAGCTGCCCTTGGAGTGGAATCCTCAAGGGAAGAGAGGGAGAGGCAGGCCACGGCTGTCCTGGAGCAGAGGTGTCAACAAAGACTTATCTAGAGCCAATATCTCATGGCAAGAAGTGACAAAGACCGCAAGGTTCCGATCCGTTACTGAGTAAAATTCAGGCTGGTATCACCGATACCAAGCCGATACCGATACTCTGTGCAAATCACCTAATGTATCTGGTCAATTTGAAAAAGCATTGTATTTTATGTCATGTCATAGCATAGCATAGCAAATACTTAACTACTTTACTCATAGCTTAGCAAATAAGTAACATAATAACACCAGTAAAATAAATGATTCATTATTAGGAACTACTATAAGAGTGAAAACGTGATTCACAATTCACACGTATCGGAAGTATCGATCCACACGTCTCTACTTCACTGAGGCCCTATGCTCTTGGATGGGCGAAGAAGACTAAGAAGCGTTATTACTATGTAAGCGTGTAATAAGCATATCAAATTAAACAAATTGTAGGGTAGGGGTGTGTCTGTCACCGTTGCCGAGTCTCAAGAGAAAAACAAGCGACTAGCTCTCTGAAAACCATCCCAAAACAACAGGAAACTTGGAAATTTGCAAGCGACTTTGCACTAAAAAAATAAGGCTATATTATGTCTTATATGTCCTATTTTGGTTAACAGGTTTTCTTTGTCTTATTTTTCTTCTTCGTGTTTTTTCTCTTATTATGTCTACTATATTTGGTAATAGGAGTGTAAAGTTGACTATAGGGGTGTTATTTCATGTCTAGAGGGCTCTAATAATGTTAAAAAACGTATTTACAAGGTAGTAAAGAGGTTTTCTATGTCTTGTGTTATTTTCTCTTATTATGCCTACCTTATTGGGTAATAGGAGTGTAAAGGTGACTATGGGGTGTTCTTTCATGTCTAGAGGGCTCTAGTAATGTTGAAAACCGTATTTAGAAGGTGGTAAACAGGTTTTCTACTTTTGTGTTATTTTCTCTTATTATGTCAATTATATTGGGTAATAGGAGTGTAAAGGTGACTATAGATGTGTTATTTCATGTCTAAAGGGCTTTAATAATGTTAAAAAACGTTTTTTAGAAGGTCGTAATCAGGTTGTCTATGCTCTAACTACCAAAATATTCCATTTATAAAAAAGGAATCTTACTTAGGGCTAATTCACTTATCATGGTCAGGTCTGGGACCGATTGATTGCGATAAACGAGGGATTAATAGGCCGTAGTAATAATAATAGACCGTAGTCAACCACTGAACAGCGATCAATTATATGTGGTTCTAAGGGTAAAAAGTGGGCATACTTGCAAATCTCCTGTCTGTATACGTTGAAATTGTGTGGATCATTGAATTAGAAAAATAATAATAATTTAAAAAATAACCCTGGACAATTTTCATACAATTAAAATTAAAAGTTTTTTTTTAAGATGTGTAGTGATGCCTGTTTTTTTAAATTTCATTTTATTTTACTGTATTTTATTGTATTGTATTTTATTTTATTGTTCTGTATTTGACAAAGCTGTCCTCCATGAAGTGTTGGTTTTATAAACGTCGGAGGACGTATTATGTCCACGAGGAAGGAGGTTTTTCCTTCATGACATCATGGACAAAACCGCTACTTGGAAGGCGAGTGTTTGAGCACCTCTTCTCTCAACCGTGGAAGGATAGAATAGATTTTCCTTACGTTTGGTGCTCTGGGGCACGTATTACCGTTTGAACATCATTAAACAGTCACTTTGGCATAATAAGAACAATCTTTTAAGGTATTGATTATGAAAGACTTATAACAATCACCATTTGAGGACAAAAAAAAAAAGCAACCAAAAAAAAGAACCATTTTTTTTACTGTGTCGGCTTTAAGTTGAAGTTTTATTCCCAGTAGCTAGCTTCCAGGAATTCCATAGTTTAAAGAAACGGTCATAATTTCATGGAATTCCCAGCCTCACTAAAATATTCATGACTCAGTCAATTTTATGTTAATATGTTGAATATTTCCACGGGCTAAACAACCACTAAATGGAAAGATTTCTCCGAACGTCTCCAAGTAGATGATTACTATGCTGCGTTGTTACTTATTTCAGGCACGTGAGAAGAAACAGAAGACTTTTGCAGGTGCTGATTGCGTTTTTAATCCCAATACAGGTCAAGAAGAAGATCCTAGAGGAGGAGATCCACTGCCCTCCTGAAGCCTCTGTGCTGTTGGCCTCCTATGCCGTCCATGCCAAGGTCAGATGCCACCTTGAATGTCATCATGCTGTTACTTATTGTTATATAATTACACTCCCCTTGGCCCAAAATGTGCACAACATCGAGTACACGCTTGTCTGTTGTTGTCTGGGGAGCAGAAGACCTACCTCACGGTCACTGCGCCTCTGCTTTTGCCATTTCACAAAGCACCTTTTCATGTCGGAGTCACCAATATTCATCCAATTATATTCAGTCTTGTTTGCTGATAACCATCGCACATAACCAATTGAGGGGGTTTGTCTCTATGCAGCTCTGATCGGTAGCGGAGAGTGGGTGGGGGGGGGCCTGGAACCGCCCCTCGAGCCCCAGCCAATCGCAACAGAGTAGGCGTGGTCGGGGGAGGAGGCTCTGGAATCCGAGAGTTTTTGGAATGTTTTTGTGTCCACTTTTGGCTTTGAAAACACATTTTTCTGTCCAGGAATAATTGTAATAATAATTTTAAAAAATCTGTATACAGTCTTCTTAGAAAATTCAGACATGGCAATAATTATATTTTAGCATTAAAAATCATTTTGGTTCAAGACCTCAAAGAACAATAAAAATAATGGTGGTTATTTTCAGTGCTAATTATTTCAGTCAGCTGTGGCTTTCTACAACACATGCATGCTATGCTACGCTAGTTTTTTCTCAGAACATTTTTTATTCTTCTCAGTGCGGCTTAAAACTTTCTTCGAAACATTATAATCCAAATGCTAGGGCAAACAAAAATTGCACTTTGGATACCCTTGTTCTAATATGAAGGACAACCGTTTTTATAGTCGGATACACAATACAGTGTATACTCCTGATCACAATTTTAAGACCAGTTGAAAAATTGAAAGAATTTACATTTTGCACTGTTGGTAGAGCTTCAAAATGCAAAAAGAAGAAATGGGAGTGAGACAAAAAACATTTTGAGTAAGCAATGGATTGCAAACAAACATTAAAGTGAAATAGGCTGATCAAAAGTTTAAGACCACAGCCTTTATAAGACAAAATATTGGCAAAAATGTGGATTGAATGTGATTTAGTGTCAGGTATTCACACTGTCATGATCTCTTGATGGCAAAAGCAAAAAAGCTTTCTCTCTTTGAATGCGGTAGGATTGTTGATCTGCATAAGCAAGGCCTCTCGCTGAACACCACTGATGCAGTAAGACAGCCATTTGAAACTTTGTGAGGGCTATGGAACAAAAAAGTCAAATGGTGGACCCAAAAAATGTCACCGGCCCTGAGCAGGAGGATCTCATTGGCTGTCCGTCAAGAAACGGGACCATCCTCGGCCCAAATGAAGGTTGATACTGGTGGCGAGTGCAGTGCAAAAACCATCAGACGCCATCTGCCAGAGAAGGCTTTCATTAACCAAAAACTTTTTCAAAGGTCTTGTTTCCTTCAAGGGCACAAAATTGCCAGTTTGGAATTTGCATTGAAAGGTGGAAGAAAGTTTTATTCTCTGATGAGAAAAAATGGAACCTTGACGGCCTTCCAACGTTACGAGCATGACAAGGAGATTCAACCTGAGATGTTTTCCACACAGCACAGTAGAGCGGGCGCCATCATGACTCTTCAATGGAACAATGGAGCTCCAGGTTGTGCAGGGGTGTCAAACGGGAGCTGGCTAAGTGGAGATGTTGCAGGGGGGCATCCGTCATGACTGAAGGCCCTCGTCTGGCTTTTTCAACAGGACAACAATGCACTTCACAGTGCCTGCCTGACAAAGGACTTCTTCCAGAGGAATAAGCGCACTCTTTTGGACCACCCTGCATGTTCCCCTAATTTAAATCCAATTGAGAACATTTGGGGATGAATGGCAAGGGAAGTTTACAAAAATGGATGCAGTGAAGCCATCTTCACCACCTGGAGCAGCATTCACACTAGCCTCCTGGAAACACTGGCATCAAGCATGCCCAAACCAGTTTTTCAGCTGAATGGTGCAGCTTCTCATCATTGACCCCTTTTTTGGAACATTTTATTTCTATATTAGTGGGTGGGTTTCGTTTTTTTTTTTTTAGCTTTGGTTTTAAAGTTTTGATTGCTGATGAACAGCCTATTTCACTTTAATGCTTGTGTGCAATAAATTGTTTACTCATTTTTTTTTCCGTCTCACTCCCATTTCTTCTTTTTGCATTTTGAAGCTCTGCTTAGAACCTCCTTCAAGGAAAACTGCAGTATTTTTGAAATTTTGCCCATCATCTACAATCCTTATGTGAGACATAAACACACGTCTTTCCCTTTTCTGTGCATTCTAAAGATAAAAAAAACAGATAAAAAGAAGCAGCTCATTACTGCACGTAATGGGACACAACTATGCCGCCTACAACGACCGCTATCAAAACACCTCCAAAAACCTCCAAAAAGGTTTTATGGTTTTATATCCATGCTGTGCCTATGTAGTAACAGGTACATTCATGATAACATGTAATACTTACAGTATTTTGGTCCTTTTAAGCATTAGCGGAGAGCATTAGCATTGAGAAAGGAACGCCTACACCTAGCATTAACTTTTCCAAACTCAAAAATAAAAACATAGCCGCAGTAGCGGCAGCTCCAATATGTAGCGTTGCCTTTCGCTAGTAGCCTGAGGCTTTGAGAGCATGGCGCTTACCCGCTGCGGGCGAGTGTGTGGTGACGCTAGTCGCTAACCGGCGAGTAGCTAGCCAGTGTGGTGTGGCAAGCTGTCAATACGCCAGTAACGTAGTTCGATCTGCGTAACAATGTTAATATAATAATAATAATAACGATGTCGCTGTAGCTTGGTTAATATGCACGTCACATTATATGTAAATGGAGCGTTGTTGGCGCTTTTTGGAGTTTTTTTCAGAAGGCTTTATAGTAGTCTTTTTTTTAGCTGTTTTTACATCCTTAGAATGCACAGAAACGAGAAAGACATACACTACCGGTCAAAAGTTTTAGAACACTTCAATTTCTCTGGAGGAAAAATCTACATTTTAAGTGTTAAGATGGTCTGTCTCTCTTTCATTGTTAATTCCCTTTTTTCATGCCATTTTTGTAGCACATGTCTTTCTCCAGTACAATGCTGTTCAACTGATGTTCACGAGGGTATAGTACCACAGTGTGTTCCGAACACTCTTTTTATGCAGACAGAGGAGGTAGTAAGCACTCCAGAACTTGGAACACATGTAGGAATTAGTTGCACCAACTGCCAAGGCTTGATTAACCTCCATTTCTGAAGAACAGCTTTAAATTGTTGACTCATTTTGTGTTCCCTGAAACAGGCCTTTTTGTATAGTTCTGAAATACAATTATCTTTCTAGTTTTGGGTAAACTTACCTTTTTTTTTAACCTCTGGCACTTCACCTATTACCTTTCTACCATTTCAAGCGATTCATTGGCCTTGAACGACTTGAATTTCAATAAATAACTGGAAAAATTGGGGTATTCTAAAAGTTTTGACCGGTAGTGTATGTGTTCATGTCTCACTTAAAGATTGTGGATGATGGGCAAAATAAAAACAAAAAAGTGGAGTTTTCCTATAAGCTCCAACAATGCAAAATGTCAATTCTTGCCATTTTTCAAATAGTCTTAAAATTTTGATCGTCTTTTAACCGTAATTTGGTGGCGATCTCCGACGTGTTGCATAAGGCAGCAACACCGCGGAAATGGCCAACTTTCACCGGCCACCTGAGTCTCATTCTTTTTAGTCGTGACTCGCCGCCTTCAGTGAAGCCCGGCGTGGAAATCGATAGCCGATTTTCCGAGGTGAGGATCAAACTACAAGCTATCAAAAGTTTGTGTCGGGGGCAGGAAAAAAAACCCTTCAAGCGATCTGAAGTGTTCAGGTTGAAGGAGCTCGTCTCTCTGACAGAAAGAGGGTCTTTTTGACAGGTGGACAGGGTCCAGTGAGACCGGAGTTCTACCTTCAAGGTTTAGTAACGATCCTCTGGAGACTTCACCCCTCTTTCCCTTGCCAATTTAACAGGCTTGGTGAGAGAGAAGCTGCAGTCTGGATCAAGAAAAAAAAAATCACATAAGCTTGCAGTCAGCATCCCTTCCGAGTGAAGAAAAAAGTGGATCCGCAATCTGTTTTCATTTAAGTACCAGTCCTATTTGATTAAAACCGATATAGCTTTAATAAGTTCTATAAAGACTCGACAGCTTCTTGTTTTTCCTCTCATCGTGGTTGAACGTATCTCATCTGATTTATCACCTTGGCTCACTCTCAGTCGTCATTCCGCCAGCCCGAAGGCGGCGGGGAGGGAGCGGTGTGTTCGCAGACGTTCTACTCCTTTGAAGGATTTTTATCTTCATGACATGAATCAGCTCTAGTCAGGCATCAACAATCACACCATGAGGCCCCTGTGTGTGTAATCGTGTTCCTGTCAGAGCAGAAATTGAGATCTATCTACAACTTATCAAAAAAAAAAATTAAAATGTCATTAAAATAAAAACTGTATTTGATTCCCAACAACATACAGACCGATAGAGTATAAACAATTACAGTTCCTGGCAGAAGTATATTTAGATCCAATGCACAAGTTAGAAGATAAACAACACCTGTTTTTCACGTGAGCAGAAGTATTGGAACGTGTGACTGACAGGTTTGCTTTGTTGCCCAGGTGTGTCCTATTACATTCCTTATTGACTTATTTTTACATAATGTTATATATATTAGGGGTTCACAATAATTATTGGACCAATAATTATTGTGCATATCGGACCGATAATTGTTGTGCCTCCCTAAAGCTTTGGGACAGTGGTCAACCTTCCCAAGAGTGGCCGGCCAACCAAAATTACCCCAAGAGCGCAGCGACAACTCATCCAAGAGGTCACAAAAGACCCCACAACAACATCCAAAGAGCTACAGGCCTCACTTACCTCAGTTAAGGTCATGACTCCACCATAAGAAAGACACTGGGCAAAAATGACCTGCATGGCAGAGTTCCAAGATGAAAACCACTGCTGAACAAAAAGAACAATAAGGCTCGGCTCAATTTTGCCAGAAAACATCTTGATGATCCCCAAGACCTTTAGGGAAATATTCTGTAGTCTGATGAGACAAAAGTTGAACTTTTTGGAAGGTGTGTGTCCCATTACATCTGGCATAAAAGTACCGCCACATTTCAGAAAAAGGACATCATACCAACAGTAAAATATGGTGGTGGTAGTGTGATGGTGTGAGGCTGTTGCTGCTTCAGGACCTGAAAGACTTGCTGTGATAAATGGAACCATGAATTCTGCTGTCTACCAAAAAATCCTGAAGGAGAACATGCGGCCATCTGTTGGTGACCTCAAACTGAAACCAACTTGGGTTCTGCAGCAGGACAATGATCCAAAACACACCAGCAAGTCCACCTCTGAATGGCTGAAGAAAAACAAAATGAAGACTTTGGAGTGGCCTAGTCCAAGTCCTGACCTGAATCCTATTGAGATGCTGTGGCATGACCTTAAAAAGGCGCTTCATGCTGGAAAAGCCTCCAATGTGGCTGAATGACAACAATTCTGCAAAGATGAGTGGGCCAACGTTCCTCCCCAGCGCTGTAAGAGACTCATTGCAAGTTAGCACAAACGCTTGATTGCAGTTGTTGCTGCTAAGGGGGGCCAACCAGTTATTAGGTTTAGGGGGCAATCACTTTTACACACAGAGCCATGTAGCTTTGCATTTTTTTCCCCTTAATAATAAAAATGTTCATTTAAAAAGTGCATTTTGTGTTCAGTTGTGTTGTCATTGACTAATATTTAAATTTGTTTGATGATCTGAAACATTTAACTGTGACACACATGCAAAAAATCAGAAATCGGGAAGGGGGCAAACATTTTTTCACACCACTGTATACACTATGTTCCAAATTATTATGCAAATAAGTTTAGTGTCATAAACATAATTTTTGTTTTTCAATGAAATTCATGGATG
This sequence comes from Dunckerocampus dactyliophorus, assembly GCF_027744805.1. Taxonomy (NCBI): domain Eukaryota; kingdom Metazoa; phylum Chordata; class Actinopteri; order Syngnathiformes; family Syngnathidae; genus Dunckerocampus; species Dunckerocampus dactyliophorus. The sequence continues at coordinate 33,636,190 of NC_072822.1, forward strand.
GCATGGTGTCTTGGGGTTTTTTGGATTACTGATATCAATTTCGGACAACTGTCATGTTTGCCAGGTGAGCCCAATTAAAACTACCTACAAACGATGTTCATTCTTGACATGCCACAGAATGCAAGCAATATTGGAAAGAAAAAGGATTTTTCTACTGACAAAAAAGTGTCAAATATTGCAATGCCTTGGGCAAGCCATGAAAACATTCAGTAATTTACAAAAACCTTTATACGGTGAAGAAATTTGTGGCTGACTCAGATGACAGACAGGATTATGCTGATTAAGGCATAAACAGAGTGGTTTCTTCCAGACAAATGTATGGAATCAAGAGAGCACCTGTTAAAAATTTAGAAAAAAAATACCATTACAAAACAGCAAACAGGAATTTGAAGTTGCTGGTGCCTCTGAAGTCCCATGAACCTCAAGGTGTAGGATCCTCCAGAGGCTTGCAGTAATGCATAAACCTACTATTTGGCCACCCACAAAGAGAAACGGTTGCAGTGGGCCAACAAATACATGAAGATTAATTTTAAAATAATCCTGTTTACTGACGAGGGCTGTGCAACCTTGGGTGGTCCGGATGGATGAAGAGAGTATGGCCAGCATACCTCAACAAGGCTGTGATGTTCGCAAGGAGGTAGCTGTGTCATGTTTTGGATCGGAATCATCGGGAGAGAGCTGGTAGGCCCTTTATGGTAATTGAAGGTGTGAAAATGACCTCAGCAAAGTATGTAGAGTTTCTGACAGACCATTTTCTTCCATGCCACAATATGAAGAACCGTACCTTCTGTAGCAAAATGACCATCATGCATGACAATGCACCATCTCATTTTGCAAAAAATACCTGCCTCTCTGCCATTGGCTGTTATGGGCATAAAAGGAGAGAAACTCATGGTTTGGCCCCCTTTTTTCTCCTGACCTCAACCTAATTGAGAACCTAGGGAGCATCGTCCAGGAAAAATATCCAGGAGGCAGATTACAACAAAACAGCAGCTGTGGGAGGCTATTCTGACATCTTGCAAAGTAATTCAAGCAGAAACGCTCGAAAAAACTCACAAGCTCAACGTAAGAATTGTGAAGATTATATCAAAGAAGGGATCCTATGTTAACATTTAACTTGGCCTGTTAAAATGTTAGTGATTGAAATAGCTTTTGTTTTCAGTAAATATAACCTCCTGATGACCATTTTCGGTTCTTCACAACCAGTGAAATGCTTTGAAAATCAAATTGTACCCAAAAGGTTGATGAGTTGAAAATGGTCATGACTGTAATTTATATTGACTATTTACCAAAATCAGAGAAAAATGTGATTTGCATAATAATTTGGAACAGAGTGTATTTAATATAACATATACACTAAACTAAACTAAAAATTTATTTTAACACGAAAATAAAACAAAAAACAACAACAGTAGTAATAGCAGTAATATTACAAGAATTAAAGTCAATATATTAAGAGAAAAGTTTTCTTGTAATAAGTAATTTTTGGAATTTGGAAAATTAGGTTAGGGAAAAGTAAAAAGTCAAAATATTATGGTAATAAAGTCATAATTGTGTGAAGAAAATGTCAAAAAGATGAAAAGTTGTGAAAAAAAAACATCAGAAATTGCTGTAATTTTCCAAGAATAATGTCAAAATATTATCAGGAAAAAATTAGCAGCATAAAGTTGAAATATTAAAGAAAAAATGTTATGTATTTTTTTTGTTGTTGTAATGTTATGAGGAACAAACAAACAAAATAAAGTTATAATTTTTGGAAAATTAGGTTGGTTAGGTTATAGGAATAAAGTGATAATATTAAAGAGGTAATATTAGGAGAACTACATTTATGAAGATTATTTAAGAAGGAAGTTGAAATATTTGGAAAATTAAAAAAAACATCAAAAATGGAGAAAAAAGTGCAAAGTTTATACTAATAGGCTTTGTCTCCTATATGACAAATCTAAGATTGAGTTTGAGACTGAGTTTTCTCTTGAAATATAGACAACTTTTTTGCATACTACAAGTGTTGCTTTACAAACTATCGGCAAAGCTGCATCCGTTCATTTTTCACTTTGTGGCCCTCGCTGGATAAAGTTTGGACACCTCTGCACTGTATACTGTATACTGAGATGTCGCAAGATCAAAACGTGATGAAAGTTCTCATTCAGAAAATGAGCTAATAAATAAATTAATCACATGATGGACATGAGCTCGATAATTTTACTGGCCTCCATACTGTGTATTGCCATGTGTATGCATGTCAATCTTCCTCGTCTCTCGCCTCCAAACAGTCAAAAAGAGGGTTCATTCTGTGCAAGGTGAGCCCATCAACACAAACGGGCCTGTATGCTGACATTATTCGAAAGTGGTAGGAACAACAAAAGCAATAAAACCCACCTCAAATATATCGACCTGAGAAAACATTGAGATGCAGAGTCTTCGTCCCGACAGTCAACACTCACTGCGAGCTTCCTTTCCATTCCATTTTCTTCCGCTTATCTGAGTCCGGGTTGTGGGGGCAGCAGTCTCAGTAGGGAAGTCCAGACTTTCCGGTCTCCGGTCACCTCTTCCAGTTCCACTTCATTGAGACGTTTGATCGGCAAAGAGCGCAAAATGGTGTTCGCTGACAGAAAGTTATCACAAAAAAAATACTGCTCTCAATTTAAGAAATGCTGCAAACATTTGACACAGTATGAATTGCCTGTGAGAAAATATGCCAATTCCATAACTTCACAGAGTGAAAGATGACTGTAATTACTGTAATTACTGTAATTTTTGGCATATAAGACACACCGGTGTTTAAGACGGAGCGATGTTTAAGCTGCAGCCACTAAATTCAGAAAGAAAAACAGATTTGTACATATATAAGCCGCACCAGACTATAAGCCTCACATGTCCACATCATAAAATGACATATTGTGGCGTGCACGAGTCCACGAGGGCCAGGTAGCTCTGTATTTGACAGGAGCCAATCATAAGCTCTGAAAAAACTCACGACAAGCTTGTTAACCCATTGGAAATTGCAGGGGTGTTGCAATGCTGCCTCTGTCCACCATTGCAGCGCCCCGGCAGCCATAACCAATAAATTGCTTCGCTGGGACGAAATGCATGATGGGAAGCCGTTAACATAGTTGTTGTTTTTTATTTTGAACTTGTGTGTTAAATAAGTCGTATATCAACTGTGGTTTATTTGGTCTCAAAAAATGTCAACAATAATATTGTTCGGCACAATAAACATTTCAAAACTTGCATTGTTTTGTGACTCGGTTTGTCCAGTCATATTTTGTCACTGTGCTTTCCTTAAAATGAATGTTAAAATCTCGTCTTGTCTCGTTCTCGTGGACTTTATCTCATGCATCGTCTCGTGAGAAAAATAGGGAGCTTGAAAGTCTGGCTCAAAATGTATGGTATGGAAGCACATTTTGCTTTGCTCCATCCATCATTTTGTGTGACAATGTCTGGAATGAAATGTGCCAAGGATGTAATAGTGATTGAAATAGATGTTTGCTTTAGGAATACGTGGTGATTTATTGTGTTAGAGTCTTCCTATAGTGAAATAAAATGTCAAGTTTTATCCTCCCCGAGCTATCCAGCATCACCGAATCTGCAGAGGCTTCTTCTCCTTCCTGTTTTGTATTCCGTGTGCGCGCCGTGGCACAAGTGGATTTTGACAGGGTGGTTTGGAGATAAAGCTGCTCTCTTGGGGGGAGGGAGTGGAGGGGGATACGGATGGCAGTCTCTCTGGCGCCGAGGCCCAGTCGAGTGTGAGCTGGACTAAGATGTGACTCCAGCCGAGTGGGAAGCGAGACGACAGCGCTACAGTCGCAGCCTTAAGTCGCAGATCTGCCTCGGTTTGTATTTTTAGCTTCGGCAAACTGTCACTGCTGGAAAATGGTCAAGCACTGACACGCAGCCGTTCTCCCAGGATCAATTACTGCCGCCAAGCGTAACGCTGTTTGCGGTAATTGTGGGAGGGAAGGTGCGGAATAGCAATGAAGCTCAGGTGATTGTCAGCTTTGTCAACAGGTGACGAGCCGAGGGACTACAGCAGAAGCTGAACGGGCAAAGGGATGTGATTAAAAACACCTCAGCTTTAGAACCAGTATTTTTCATAGTTTCATTGATCTGTTTTTCACATGCCCACTGACAAATGTGGCTGCTAAACGACGAAAATTCTAACATTCGCCTTGGATGCAGAGGCAGAGACAGTGATAAAGGGATCAACAAATCCTGAAAGTCCTTTAACAAGGTAGTGATAGAAAATAAAAAACACAGTGTAACAGAAAAATCAACACCGTGAAGAAAATCATGACAGCAAAACCGAATGAAGACGGAGCTAAGCGTGGAAACATGAAAGATAAAAGTGCTAATAAACCTGTGATAGATACTACAGTAGACTGTGAGTTGACAACTAGTAGCAGGAAGCAAGGAATGAGCGAGGTGCTGGAAGATCTCTTAAAGGAAAAGTGCACAGTTTTTTTGTAATTTTCCCCCATCATCCACAATCCTTATGTGAAACATGAACACACACGTCTTTCTCTTTTCTGTGTGTTCTAAAGATATAAAAACAGCTAAAAAGAGGCAGCTAAGAATGCACGTAACGGGACTCCACTATTCCGCCTATAAAGCCTTCTGAAAAAACTCCAAAAAGCGGCAGCAATGCTCCATTTATGTAATGTGACCAGCATATTAACCAAGCTACAGCAACATTGTTATTATTATTGTTATTAACATTGTTATGCCAAAAAACTACTTTACTGGCGAAGTGACACTTCGCCACACCACACCGGCTGGCGACTAGCGTCACCACACACTCGCTCACAGTGCCTCAGGCCACTAGCGAAAGGTAACACCACTGCTGCTGTCTTTTTGTTTTTGAGTTTGTAGACGTTAACGCTAAGTGTAGCGTTCCTTTCTGTGTTGCTATGTGGAATCATTGGGCTCAGGAAGGAAGTTTCGGTAATGCTTAAAATGACCATACGGCAAAATACTGTAAGTATTGGCCTGCGGCGCATTCTAAAAAATATCATTTAACAAGAAAACTAAAAAAACAAAACAAAAACAACAGCAAAAATACATTTTACAGAAATTTTACTAAATAAGTCAAAATATTAACAGAAAACAGTTGTATTCTAAGAAGAAAAAAGTCACAGTTTTACAAGTATAATATTGTAATATTATGAGGAAAAATAATAGCATGAAGTTGAAATATAACAGATGTTACTTTATAAGTTGTAATATTATGAGAAACAAACAAAACCACAAATAAAGTAATCCTTTGGAAACTTAGGTTGCGGAAAAAGTTATAATGTTACAAGAATAAAGTCAAAAATATTATTTCCTTTACTGAAAGAAAATTTACAAGAAACGAGCTGAAATAGTTGGGAAAAAAAATCTAACAGCAGAAATGGGGAAAAAAATGCTGTAATTGTACAAGAATAAAGTTAAAATATGAAGAGAAAACAATTGTATTCTAAGAAGAAAAAACTCACAATTCTACGAGAATAACTTGGTATTATCCATCCATCCATACATTTTCTTGCACTTATCCGGGTACGGGTTGTGGGGGCAGCAGTCTCAGTAGGGAAGTCCAGATTTCCCAGTCTCGAGCCACCTCTTCCAGTTTCACTGGGAGGACACCAACACGTTCCCAGGCCAGATGTGAGACATAATCCCTCCAGCGTGTCCTAGGTCTGCCCTGGGGCCTTCTCCCGGCTGGGCATGCCCAAAACACCTCAGCTGGGAGGCATCCGGACTGATGCCCGAGCCACCTCAACTGGCTCCTCTCGATGTGAAGGAGCAGCAGCTGTACTCTGAGCCCCTCCCGGATGACTGAGCTCTCTTAGGGTGAGTCCAGCCACCCTACAGAAGTAACTCATTTCAGCCGCTTGTATCCGCGATCTCGTTCTTTCCAAAGCTCATGACCACAGGTGAGGGTGGGAACATAGATGGACCAGTAAATTGAGAGCTTTGCCTTCCGGATCAGCTCTCCCTTCACCATGACGGTCCGGTACAGCGACTGCATTACTGCAGACGCTGCGCCGATCCACATGTCGACCTCACACGCCAACCTTCCCTCACTCGTGAACAAGACCCCGAGATACTTGAACTCCTTCACCTGGCGCAAGAAGTCACTCCCAACCCGGAGGGTGCAATCCACCCTTTTTTGACTGAGAACCATGGCCTCGGATTTGGAGGTGCTGAGTCTCATCCCACGTCTCATCACACTCAGCTGCAAACCGCCCAAGTAAACGCTGAAGGTCACAGCCTGATGAGACCATCAGGACCACATCATCTGCAAATAGCAGAGACGAGATCCTAATGCCACCAAACAGGACTCCTTTGACGCCATGGCTGCTCCTAAAAATTCTGTTCATGAAAATTATGAACAGAATCGGTGACAAAAAATTCTGTTCATGAAAATTATGAACAGAATCGGTGACAAAAAATTCTGTCAATGAAAATTCTGAAGAGAATCAGTGACAAAGGAGCAGCCTTGGTGGAGGTGAACGTTCACCGGAAACAGACTTACTGCTGACAATGCGGACCAGGCTCCTGCTCCAGTTGTACAAGGACCAAAATGCCACCAATCCCGTACTCCCGGAGCAGACCCCACAGGACACCGCGAGGGACACGGTCAGTTGCTTTTTCCAAGTCCACAAAGCGCATGTAGACCGGTTGGACAAACTCCCATGTACCTTCCAGTACCCTTGCAAGGGTGTAGGTAGAGCTGGTCCAGTGTTCTGTGACTGGGTTGAAAACCACATTGCACCTCCTGTAACCGAGGTTGAACTAACGGTCGTACCCTTCTCTCCAGCACCCTGGAATAGACTTTCCCAGGGAGGCTGAGGAGTCACCTCCGTTCACCCTTCTTGAAAAGGTGGCCCGACACCTTTGTCTGCCAATCCAGAGGTACTTTTCTCGACTTCAACGCCATGTTGACGAGACGTGTCAGCCAAGTTGCATTCTGGCAGGTTCTGCTTGATTTGAGCTTAATGTGACGGGGGCTATATCATTTTAAAATCCTCTGAAGTGAGCAGAATGAGGACCGCCTCGCACGGTGGCTGCAGGTGTGGCTCACCACTCTGCCACGCACCCGAAAGAAGGGAACCTAAGGAGACGACACAATAGACAGCCACTTCAGAGGGAAGCGTAACAAAATAGAAGCATGACAACAGGAAACCAAACATGACAAAATTGCTTGATGTCCATTTGAGGCAGGTGATTATTGATATTGGTGGGCAGGAGGCAGTCGCCCATTTGACCTTTTCCCGACATTCAGTGCCTGCAGGTTTATCCGCAGGTGTGAAATAATGATTTGAAAAGGAATGATGAATGCCTGATCTTTGTAAAAAATACCCCTTGTGACTAATGAACCGGTGTTTCTTCAGGAATCCATCAGAAGCGGACCACGTTTCTGCTTATTGGCCCATCTATTTGCTGCTTTGACTCCGCAGTTAGTGTTAGCCGGTGTAGGTTCATCTGAAGTATGACGCTCAAAGATAAAATTAGCTTTGTCGCAGTAGACTGTCACAGTGACATGCACACGTGCGCCGTGTCTTTGTAGCGCTGGGACTTTTTGTTTGGCTGCATGAGAGGTCAAAGGAAATAGAAGCAGCTCTCAGAGTGACGCAGTACAGTCATAAACAAATGCAAAAATCTAAATCTCGAGTCATTAATGTGGCCGAAAGTCAGAATTTTTTGACACTGGATAATTTACCTTCAGGCAAGATATGAGCCAAAACATGCAAACAGTATTAGATAAGCCTGGAGCATTCAGCAGTTTATAGACAGACTGAACATGAATAGTCAGAGTGCATTTATAGAATAGTACATGTAATCATCGGAATTATGCAGTATTCCACGAAGCAACAAGATAACAAAAGATTTGTTGTAGAGCAGGGGTGTCCATACTGTGGCCCTCAAAAATTACATTAATTTTCCAAGAATAAGGTCAAAATATTAAGAGAAAAAAGTTGTAATCCAACGAGAAAAAGTCATAATTTGAGGAGAATAATGTTGTAATATTATGAGGAAAAATATATAATTTTAGTAGCATGAAGTTGAAATATTAAAGAAAAAATGTTTTTTTCGAGTCGTAATATTATGAGGGACAAAAAAAAACAACAATATTAAGTTGGACATTTTGGAAAATTTGGTTGCAGAGAAAGTTACAAGATTATGAGAATAAAGTCAAAATATTACAAGAGCAACATTTACAAGAAGAAAGCTGATGTTATTGGGAAAAAAAAAAAAAACACACTCGCTCACAGTGCCTCAGGCCACTAGCGAAAGGTAACGCTACATATTGGAGCTGCCGCCACTGCTGCTGTCTTTTTGTTCTTGAGTTTGTAGAAGTTAACGCTAAGTGTAGCGTTCCTTTCTATGTTGCTATGTGAAATCAATGGGCCCAGGAAGGACGTTCCGGTAATGCTTAAAATGACCATACGGCAAAATACTGTAAGTATTACATGAATGTACCTGTCACTACATGCTCACAGCATGGATATAAAACCATAAAACTTTGTTGGAGGTGTTTAAATAGCGGGCTTTCGAGGCTGAATAGGTGTGTCCCATTACGTGCATGAATTATCCACCTCTTTTTTAGATCTTTAGAACACGCAGGAAAGAGAAAGACTTTGAATGTGTTCATGTCTCACATAAGGCCTGTGGATGATGCGCAAAATTCCAAAAATGTGTAGTTTTCCTTTACGAGAAGCTATAGCGAGTGGAACAATAGATGGGGCCGTCACTTCGAGGAGCATGACTGCGACAGGGGTGTCCAAATTGCAGCCCGAGGGCCATTTCCAGCCTGCGGCTGTTATTTTACTGGTCCGCAGCGCATTCTAAAAAATATAATTTAACAAGAAAACTCAAAAAAGAACAAAACAAAAAAAGTCAACAGCAATAATTGAAAAAAAAAACTGATGAAATTTTACTGAAAAAGTCCAAAAATTAAGAGAAAACACTTGTATTCTAAGAAGAAAAAAGTCACAATTTTACAAGAATAACATCGTAATATTATGATAAAAATTAATAGCATGAAGTTCAAATACACTCCTGATCAAAATCTTAAGACCAGCTGAAAAATTGCTTGAATTAGCATTTTGCACATTTGGATCTTAATGAGGTTTTAAGTAGAGCTACAATATGCAAAAACAAGAAAGGGGGATTGAGACAAAAAGCATTTTGAAAAAGTCATTTATTGAAAACAACAAATAAACTGAGATAGGCTGTTTATCACCTGATCAAAAGTTTAAGACCGCAGGCTATAAAAGCCTAAATCTGCTCAAAATGTTCATTTTCTGTCAGGCATTCACACTGTCAGGCCCTCCTGATGGTAAAGCTAAGAAGCTTTCTCTTTTTGAACGTGGTGGGATTGTGGAGCTGCATAAGGGCCCTGTCACACCTTGACGATTTAGGCAGCGCATGCCTGACGTGATCATTTTGATGGCATACGTTGAACTGCCGACAGTTTTTTTTTCAATTTTGGTCAACGTAAATGTGACATATTAGTAACTTATATAGAACGTTTCTCTAACTTATAGACAACTTATATCAACGAATGCGTAGCGTGTTGCCTGTGTTCACAATTTATGCCCAACGGCCAACGCCTGTGACACCTTGACGATTTAGCCAGCTTACGCCAACGAATGAAAAATTTGGCCAATACGCTGGCGTACGTCGAATAAGTTATGGGTAAGTTTTGTATATGCACGCCTGCATACGTCGTAGTACGTCTAAGTTGTCCAAAAATTGTGTGCATGCACAAAAGTTTTTGACGTATGTCAACGTATGATTCATACGTCCCGCATCCGCGGGCAATAAGTTATGCCATCGTTGACACCCGCTCACACACGTTATTTGTAAGTTATGCACAAGTCGTAATACGTCAACATACATTGAGACAAAAACTGTCTTCTTGGCGAGCGTTGGCTGAGAGAGGAGATGCATGCTGTCGTGTTTGCATTTGAAGGTAATTTTGCAGCTTAACCACTAGAGGGCACTGTGACACTGGGAATGGAACTAAGATTTATTTTTTATTTTTTTTGCGCTTTGTCTGAGAGAAACAATGCACGTTTTAATCAAGCATTATTGATCATGTCAACATAAAGTGCATAGGAGTATTTACATTCAAAGAGAATGGAGAGATACAGCATGTTACTGTCCAAGTTAGCGTTAGGTTTGATGCACATCAGGAGTGTATATATATATATATATATATAAAAAAACATGTTACTTTTTTAAAGTTGTAATATTATGAGAAACAAACAAAACCACAAATAAAGTAATTTTTTGGAAACTTATTGTTTTAGGGGGAAAAAACTGTTCAATATTTCAAAATATTTTTTTCAAAATATTAGGTGAAAATATTCATATTGTAACAAGAACAAAAGCCACAATTTTGTAAGAATAAACTTGTAATTTTATGAAAAGAAGTAATGTAATTTTAGAATTATAGAGTTGAAATATTAAAGATTTTTTTTGAAGTTGTAATTTTGGGAAAATTATCTTATATTATTATTCCCATTATGTTATGGGAATAAAGGCAAAATCTATCATGAAGAAAATTTACAAGAAAAAAATCTGAAGTAATTGGAATTTTCTTTTTAATTTATGAGAATAAAGTCAAAATATGAGGTTAACAAGTGGTATTGTAACAAGAAAAAAGTCACAATTTTATGAGAATAAAGCCATAATATTATAAAGGAAAAATAATGTCATTTTAGTAGCATAGAGTTGAAATATTGAAGAAAAATAAAATAAAGTTAGCTTGGAGGAAATGTTATATTATGGGAATAAAGTCAAAATATAACATGAAGAAAATAATATTACAAAAGTTTGCAAGAAAGTTGAAGTAATTGGAGAATAAAAAATAAAAAGAACAGAAAAACAGCAGAAATTGAAAACACAGCTCTTATTTTACAAGTATAAAGTCAAAATATTAGGAGAAAAAAGTCGTATTGTAACAGGAAAAAAACATCACAATTTTATGGAAATAAACTTGTAATATGAAGAAAAATTATGTAATTTTAGTATTTAGTGTTATTAGTGGTTCGACTCCTCATCAAAGCATCCCTGGACAACATTGATTTATTGCTTATGTGGACGAGTCGCTGTGTCTCTGCCAAGGGCGTTCCTGAACCGTTTAATCGGTCGCACAGCATTCATGCCTTGTCTGCTTTCAGAGTGTAAAGTTGAAATCATCACCTTATTTCACAGTATGGAGACTACAACCCCAACGTTCACAAGCCCGGCTTTTTGGCTCAGGAGGAGCTGCTGCCTAAACGGGTGAGTGGCGGCCACGTTCACGCACCCGTTGGTAGCTTTTGTTGCTACCACGTCTCTTCATCTCAGTCGATACAGTTTTCATAACGATTTTCCATTGTCCAGGTGATCAACTTGTATCAGATGACCGCCGAGATGTGGGAGGAGAGGATTGCGGCATGTCACGCAGGGCACAGGGGTCGCACCAGGTAGGTGCACTTAAACGCTGCACATGATCCCATGCACCTACGTAGCAGTTTTTTTGTTTAGAATTGTGTAGAATCATGCAGAATTTCATCAGTTCAGTAAAGTTTTGTTGTCTCCCGGTTATGCCTTAAAGCAAGGGCGTCCATAGTGCCGCCATTTGTGGTCTGGGGATGTTTTTTATTGGCCTGCAGCACATTCTAAAAATCGAATTTAACAAGAAAACAAACAAATAAAATAGCAACAGCAATTTTACAAGAATAAAGTCAAAATATTCAGACAAAAAAGGTGTAATCTAACGAGAAAAAGTCACAATTTGACGAGAATAACGTAATATCATGAGGAAAAACAACAGCGTTATTTTATCCATCCATCCATTTTCTATGCCGCTTTTCCTCAATGGATAGCTGGAGCCTATCCCAGCTGACTTCGTGCGAGAGGCGGGGTACACCCTGGACTGGTCGCCAGCCAATCACAGGGCACATATAGACAAACAACCATTCACACTCACATTCATACCTATGGACAATTCAGAGTCTCCAATTAACCTAACATGCATGTTTTTGGAATGTGGGAGGAAACCGGAGTACCCGGAGAAAACGCACGCATGCGCGGGGAGAAAACACCACACAGAGATGCCCAACGGAGATTCAAACCCAGATCTTCCCGATCTCCTGACTGTGTGGCCAACATGCTAACCATTAGGCCACCGTGCGGCCTAATAAAAGAAAAAACAAATATTTTTTTTTAAAGGTGGCAATATTATGAAAGGCAAACACAACAAAATAAAGTTGGCATTTTTGAGAATAATGTCGTAAAATGTTTAAGAATATAATGACTCCTAAAATAAGGAAGTTGTTCTTAGTCAGATAGCTAGATTTAAGTAAAATGTTCTTACTACAAGGTAATCAGTAAGCCAAATGCTCTTATAAGATTTGCATTTAAGAGGCTAGATTTAAGCAAAAATATATTTCCATGTTCTAGATGTATGAGTGTTATTCTATTTCCCTACAATTTCTAGAGTCTCCAATTAGCCTATCATGCATATTGAAGGAAGCCAGTACACGGGAGGGAGCGTGCAGGCGCTACACAGATGTGGTCTGACTGGGATTTGAACCCAGGTTGCCTGATTGTGGGGGCTAACATACTAGCCACTCGGCCACCCTGCAGCTAACATCCGTGTCTAACAGGTGCGTGTGTCTTGTCTTGGTACGCTCTATGAAAGTTGCGGTGCAGCCTTTATATTGGTCGGAAATCAGCAAATCTTTACATTTATTTTCTGTGTGGGTGTCCATTCTTAAATATATCAAGTTTAGAAAGGTTCTTAGCTGGTTATTAGAAAAAAAACTAATTTCTGGCAAAAAATATTTTCATAAGAATTGGCTAGCTATGCTTTTTTAATATAAGATTATTTTTCTCAAGTGAAAATTGCTAGACAATAAGATATCAATATAGAAAGATAGAAAATAAGAAATGGATGCTTAAAATGGGACTTTTTTACTTTCTTGAAATGCCTATAAAGTAGTGTTTCAAATAATTGGAATGTGAAAAATGGTGACTTTGATAGTCCTGCATGAGTGGAATGGTTTCATGGGGGAATCGGTGGAGAAATATGCGAACGGTGGAAGTTTGAAAAATTGCCCATTCATTTTCAATGGGAAAAATGTGGGAATTTTGGAAAATCTGGGAATGTTTTGAAATATTGAATAGATAGCACACTATTCCCGAATGAACTGATTGCAATTATGATCGAGTTTTGACTTACAGTGTTCCCTCGTTTACTGCGGGGGATAGGTTCCCAAAATACCCCTCAGTAAGTGAAATCCGCAAAGTAGCAAACTTTGTTTGTTTGTTTTCAATTATTATATACTGTATGTTTTAAGGCTGTAAAACCCCTCACAATACACTTTATACACTTTTCTCAGACAGGCATTGACATTTTCTCACATTTGTCTCGTGTTTAAACACGCACAAAGTTCAAACAGCGAATCCACGAAAGGTGGACGAGGGAACACTGTACTCTGTTCTGTGGCAACTTTGATGTCGTTCTTCTTGTTTTTGTTTTCCTGTGTACCTGGTGGAATGGCATCCTTTTTCAAAATGTATTTATACCGTACTTTCAAGCCAAATGCTTCTTGTAACGGTGTTCCTTCAAAGCAGTCATCAGTGAAGTGATCATTGCAAAGAACTGATCTCATGATGGTCGTCCATCTGTCTCGTGTTTTCTGCACTTGATTGTTCACATTCTTGTGTTTAATCTTCCTCTTGTGGAAAAGAAAAGTAACAAAGTATCACTCGGATACTGTGAACATCCAGCAGCAACACAACATTGGGTGGCGCCATGAACTATGAATTTATTTTTTGCAAATTTACTGTTCGCTTTAAAAAGAACGAACAATGTAGAACATAATTACAAACAACGTATAACATTTAAGCAAAATTGATGGATTATGTCATGGATCCTTCAAGCATTCACACAATGATAAAAAAGAACAACAAGCTCTCTCTCTCTCTGATCGAACACACTGGGGACCCTGATGTGATATTTGCTAACATTAACAACATCTGGGAAGTCATATGACGTGAAACTGATGTATGGATGGAAGCACAAACAGCTTCTAAGAACAATACATTTTCTAATATAAAACAGACTTTCTTGAGCAATTTGTGATCATTGTTTTCATGACAATCAGTCCAGGTCATTTCCCAACTATACACACCTACAGGTTTACTGTAGCTCCAATATTTGCATTAACCAAGGACACACTTGCAAAGCTGTTAAATGCAGCGCATGTAGATTCCGTTTATCACAGAAAGATTGTTTAATTGCCTCCATAAAAGTCTGATGACAGAGTAAATGTGAGTCACTCAGTTGTTGCCCTTTGCTGAACGGGAGAGTGAGTGCGAGAGCGAGTGGAAGGAGGCGGTGGTGGTGTGGGCGGCTAAGTTTTTTTAGGTTTGGTTTGTTCCTGGGCGAAGTAATGATTGAGTCACTCGCGCTGATCAATAAGCCTTTCAAATGCAGCGGAGGGAAGAGATTCTTTACTGAAGTTCAGCTTCAGTATTCTTAATTGTTAGGGACGTGATGTCCGGGCAGCACAAAAGAGAGGTGATTGCGAGAACTCAAGCGGAACCGCTGTCGGAATGCAGCATGGGTGTTGAGTTACACTCACATGATGTCTCCGGGGCACTTCTGCCAAGGATTACATATTTGTCACCTGACCAGCAAAATGAAATAAAATACTATATAACTTAATTAAAGGTGGACAGAGCTTCCTCCGTAGGGAGGATGGACTCACCCTAAGTTATAGAGCAGGGGTGTCCAATTTGGAGGCCCGGGGCTGTTTTTTTGTTGGCCCAGAGCACATTCTAAAAATAAAATTTAACAAGAAAACTTAAAAAAAATAACAACAGCAAAAATGGACAATTCAGCAATAATTTTACAAGAATTAACTACAAATACGCATGTTTGTCACACTTAAATATTTCAGATTATCAAACACATTTAAATATTAGTCAATTACAGCACAACTCAACACAAAATGCACTTTTTAAATGACATTTTTTATTTTTAAGGGAGAAAAAGATCCAAACCTACATGGCCCTGTGTGAAAAAGTGATTGCCCCCTAAACCTAATAAGTGGTTGGGCCCCCCTTAGCAGCAACAACTGCAATCAAGCGTTTGTGATAACTTGCAATGAGTCTCTTACAGCGCTGGGGAGGAATGTTGGCCCACTCATCTTTGCAGAATTGTTGTCATTCAGCCACACTGGAGGCTTTTCCAGCATGAAGCGCCTTTTTAAGGTCACGCCACAGCATCTCAATAGGATTCAGGTCAGGACTTGGACTAGGCCACTCCAAAGTCTTCATTTTGTTTTCCTTCAGCCATTCAGAGGTGGACTTGCTGGTGTGTTTTGGATCATTGTCCTGCTGCAGAACCCAAGTTGGTTTCAGCTTGAGATCACCAACAGATGGCTGGATGTTCTCCTTCAGGATCTTTTGGTAGAAAGCAGAATTCATTTTTCCATTTATCACAGCAAGTCTTCCAGATCCTGAAGCAGCAAAACAGCCCCAGACCATCACACTACCACCACCATATTTTACTGTTGGGATGATGTTCTTTTTCTGACATGTGGCGGTACTTTTATGCCAGATGTAATGGGACACACACCTTCCAAAAGTTCAACTTTTGTCTCTTCAGACCACAAAGGTCTTGGGGGTCATCAAGATGTTTTCTGGCAAAATTGAGACAAGCCTTAATGTTCTTTTTGTTCAGATGCAGTTTTGGTCTTGGAACTCTGCCATGCAGGTCGTTTTTTCCCAGTGTCTGTCTTACAGTGGAGTCATGAACAATGACCTGAACTGAGCCAAGTGAGGCTTGCAGTTCTTTGGATCTTGTTGTGGGTTATTTGTGACCGCTTGGATGAGTCGTCGCTGCGCTCTTGGGGTCATTTTGGTTGGCCGGTCACTCTTGAGAAGGTTCACTACTCTACCATGTTTTAACCATTTGTGGGTAATGGCTCTCACTGTGGTTCGCTGGAGTCCCAAGGCTTTAGAAAAGAGAAGGACACGTGTTCATGGCTCACTTAAGGATTGTGGATGGTGGGCAAAATAAAAAAAAAAGTGCAGTTTTTTAGAGTGCTCAAAATAGTTGTGTCCCATTACGTGCATTGTTAGCTGAAGACAGAAAAGAGAAAGACGTGTGTTCATGTCTCACATAAGTATTGTGGATGATGGGCAAAATGTAAAAAAAGAAAGTGTTGTTTTCCGTGAAAGCGCATGCAGAGTTAGATGAAGCTGACCACTTATGATACTTCAAATGCAGCTAGCTACTGCCGCTTCTAAGTTAATAAAAAAAAAGCATCAGGAGGTCCAGCCACATGTTTTTTGTCCTCTAGCTACTTAAAGACCCCGATGGTTGTTAGCATTTGTAGACCATGCACCTGGCGACGATAGGAGACTCTGCGGTTTATTGAATAGAAATAAATCATCAGGTTCATACTTTACACTTGTGGGATTTTTTTGTTTTGTTGGGAAACATTAGTAAAAACAAAATGCCGGTGTCTTTCTGGCGCAAACAGCGCATGATGGATGCTGCACACAAAAGCAGAGGAAACACGGACTAATCTTCTCTATCCTTCGCCCCCTCCCAACTGCCCCACTCCCTCAATCTTCCTCTGTCTGTCTTTGTGTCTGTCAACTAGGGAGGAGGCCGAGATGGAGTATCTGAAGATAGCTCAGGACCTGGACATGTACGGCGTCAACTACTTCGTAATCAGGGTGAGCTGCCATGCTTCTGTCTTATCCATCGACTCACTTAGTGTGCTGCATTTTTAAACTCCTCACAGAGGCGACAACTGCATAAATGATGCAAAGTATCGCTCCTCCCGTGTGTCATAACAAAATCAAGCTAACGACACCGACCGGGGGGCCCCCGTGGCCTTGATCAATGTGTTTTCTAAAAGGCCGAGACATTTTCAAATACCACAGCGGAGTGAAGCTCAGCTTATAAGTAATTTACCGTAGCGTTTTGTCGCACGTAAACGAGCTCTGGCGGCGCCGAGGGCCAGCTCGTGAAGAATCGCTTTGGCAAGCGGGGTGCGCCAAATGAGTGCTGAAGGGAGGGATGCTGCCAAATAACATCCACCAACATTTTAAATTTTAAGTTAAAGCCATTCAAATAGTTTGAAGAACAACAAGAGTGACATCCTGTTTACGAGCCCCCAGCTTTGCGTCTGCTATTAATAACGGATACCTTCCTTATTAATCATCAGTTCACATACTTTACAGCAGGGAGGGGCCACTACTGTGATGGAACAACTGCAGGGGTGTCCACAGTGCCGCCCTGGGGCCTTTTTGCAGCCTGCGGCTGTTTTCTTTACTGGCCCGTATAATTTAACAAGAACGTTTAAAAAAAAAAAACAACAAAAATTTTAAAAATGAGCAGTAATTTTCCAAGAATAAAGGCCAAATATTAAGAAGAAAATCTAACAACATTTTTTTTTTTTATGAGAATAATGTAATATGAGGAAAAAAATGTCAGCATAAAGTTGAAAGATTAAAGAAAAAAGACGTTACTTTTTCAAAAGTTGTATGTGCGAAACAAAAAAACTAAAGTTGTAATTTTTGGAAAATTAGGTCACAGAAAAAGTTGTACCATGGGAATAAAGTCAAAATATCATGGGAAGGTTGTCATAATGTTAAAGAAGGAAATGTACAAGAAGAAATTTGAAATAGTCGGAAAATTAAAACAAAAAACAGCCGAAATGAAAAAAAAAAACAGCTGCAATTTTATGAGAAGAAAACTTTTTCAACTTTCTTCGTGTGAATCTTTGTCGCGTAATGTTGTTGACTTTATTCCCTTAATATTATAACTTTTTCTGCAAATGTCAACTTTATTTTTTGGTTTGTTTCTCATAATGCAACTTAAAAAAAACAAAAAAATTTTCTTTAGCATTTCAACATTATGCTACTAAAATAACATTATTTTTCCTCAATATGTTATGAAGTTATTCTTGTTAGAAAGACGACTTTTTGTTATTAGATTACAACTTTTTTTTACTTTATTCTTGTGAAATTACTGCTTATTTTCCCATTTTTGCAAAGATAATTTATTTTTTTTTTAAATCTTTATATTTTATTTTTAGAACAGGCCAATAAAAAAATGGAAAAATGGAATCATGTTTGCGAATGAAATGGCAAACTTGACCTTTTCCCCGTGCCTGGTGTTGCGGCGACGCCAGTCATTATGTAGTTTGCACCAGACGTAATCATAGTTTAGCAGTCTGCTTCCAAACATTGCATCCTCTCCTGATTAAAAGCCCAGTTTTCCATACGCGCATTTCTTTATTCTTGTAAAATTACTGCTTATTTTCCCATTTTTGCAAAGATAATTTTTTTTTTTTAAATCTTTATATTTTATTTTTTATTTTTAGAACAGGCCAATAAAAAAATGGAACTGGCCCCAGGGCCACACTTTGGACACAACTGCCATAGTTACACCGAATGTTACCAGACCCCCCCCCCCATTGTGACCTGTCCAGTGATATAACATCTGTGGGGGTTTGTCTCACATTAGTTGTGCTGCTGTACTTTGCTTTGCAGGCCCATAATAATCATTTAACAATCATTTCCAGCTTTATTTTTATTTAGAAATGGAAATTCATCCACTCATTTGGGATTTTACCGTAAGGCTGACTTTGAAATGGTAGATATTTAACAGTATAGAGAACCACAAAGTGCGAGAGTATCTTGGATTTGCCAAACACATGGTAAGGCAGTTTAAAAAAAACACATCCAAAATGTATGTAAAGCTACTTGTGATGTGCTTCAGAATAAAAAGGGAACTGATCTTCTCCTGGGAGTGGATGCCCTGGGGCTGCACATCTACGAGCCGGACAACAGGCTGACCCCCAAGTGCTCCTTCCCCTGGAATGAGATCCGCAACATCTCATACAGCGACAAAGAGGTACGACTTTACATAACGAGCACACAGTGCACGTGTCCCTCTGTCGCCGCTTGGTTGCTAATCACGTTTGCGAATGAAACGGCAAACTTGACCTTTTCCCTGTGCCTGGTGCTGCGGCGACGCCAGTCATTATGTAGTTTGCACCAGACGTAATCATAGTTTAGCAGTCTGCTTCCAAACATTGCATCCTCTCCTGATTAAAAGCCCAGTTTTCCATACGCGCGTAAACATCACAAGTTGCCCTTTTATGACTCACGGGGTTCTCATTTTACAGCACATGATGGCATTTTTTGGCAAAGGACAAAATGCTAATTAATTACGTTGTCACGAGACGATACACAACATTGGATCTACGAGAACAAGGCGAGATGGGATATTAACATCACTTTTAAGAAAAGTACAATTCAAAAATATACAATAATATATTGCACTCTGCTAATTTCTTGGGTCGATGATCATCTCTTTAGTCTTATCTGTATTGAGAAGGAGATTGTTATCACGACACCAAGCTATGAGGTCCGCCACCTCTCTTCTGTATGATGTTTCAACACCACCAGTGATCAGTCCGATGACTGTAGTGTCATCCGCAAATTTAATGATGCTGGTGTTGTTCTGGGAGGCCACGCAATCGTAGGTGAAGAGCGTGTAGAGGAGCGGACTCAGTACACACCCCTGTGGGGTCCCAGTGCTAGTTCATAGGTTTTTAGGTTTATACGTCATGGCGGCACCCATGACAAACTAGATCTCGCATT
This sequence comes from Dunckerocampus dactyliophorus, assembly GCF_027744805.1. Taxonomy (NCBI): domain Eukaryota; kingdom Metazoa; phylum Chordata; class Actinopteri; order Syngnathiformes; family Syngnathidae; genus Dunckerocampus; species Dunckerocampus dactyliophorus. The sequence continues at coordinate 33,655,864 of NC_072822.1, forward strand.
TCAGGCTCATTTCCTGAAGTGACGTCATCGGTGTGACACCTCTCAGCTAAAGCAGAGTAAACAAATGCTTCTTGAGGGAGATTGACGACTTGGTTCAGTATACTTTTCATCAAAATAATAGTCATGCCAAAATGTTACGTTGCTGCTGGATGTTTATAGTATCCGACTGATACTTTTAATTTTCTTTTCCAAAAGAGGAAGGTTTAAGACAACAATGTACAATCAAGTGCAGAGAACTAGAGACAGGTGGAAGGAAGCCCACCTCAAGTTTTGTTCTTTGCAGTGATCATTTCACTGCTGACTGCTTTCAAGCGACACCTTTACAAGACGCATTTGGCTCGAAAGTAAGGTATAAACGCATTTTGAAAAAGGATGCTTTTCTGCCGGTACACAGAAAACAAGAAAAGGAGAACAACCTCAAAGCTGACGCAGAACAGAGTAAGTCATGTCTTGTTTACATAATGTCTTCTAAACACGATACCACAATAGCGACAAGGCTGCAAAGCATTATACATGTTATATAAACATCTTTTCACAGCGATATGTTGACAGTGGGGGGTGATGGCGGCTGCAATTCAGCGTCTTGGCAAATGAGTCTAGTGAGTCGAGGTTGACAAGTTATTAGAGCCCTGCAGACAGGAAATAACACCCATCTAGTCACCTTTATACTCCTATTATTCTTTTTTTACAACACATTGCTCAACTTTTATGCTGCAGTGACTCGAGATGGCTGCTTGCTAGCAAGCTAGCGAGCTAACCAGTTAGCCTTAAGTTTATTTCTTCTAAACTTAAGAATCCAAAACCTTAGCACTTCCACACGGAATGGGAGGAGAACCTTTTTTCACTCTGTCATGTGGGACATACCATGGCTGAATCATGACTTCATGCCGTGTTAACGTAATGTAATGTAAGCTAATGTTTCAATGTTTTTTGTCATTACTGCCGCTTAGTGACCAGTACACTACATATCACTTCCATTTACATATGTTTGACTAATAATAGACCATAGTCTACCACCAAACAGCGATCATTAATTCATTCATTTCTGAAAAAACGCAATATAGTGAGGGAACGATAATGGAACGGCGATATTGCAAGGGACGGCAAAATTATTTTCCTTTTCAGTTCCTTTTCATTTTGTGATTAATTAATTTATTATTGTCCCCAGCCTAGTGCCCACGAGACATTTTTTTTCTGAACGAGAAATCTTGTCACGTTTTAATCTCGCAAGATCTTGTGACACCCCTACTAATTGGGGGAAAGAGTCAAGCGAATGGTGACTCTGTGTTTTGCTTCTGTTTAAGTTCACCATCAAACCTCTGGACAAGAAAGCCAACGTCTTCAAGTTCAACTCTTCACGGCTGAGAGTCAACAAGCTGGTGAGTTCCCCGTTACCCCTGAACATTCACGACTTGAACTTAAGCTGGTCGGGATTCATGAGGCGCAACTTCGATAAGCTCGCCTCTGTTTCATGCCCTGCAGATCCTGCAGCTGTGCATTGGCAGCCACGACTTGTTTATACGCCGGCGGCGGGTGGACTCTCTGGAAGTGCAGCAGATGAAGGCCCAGGCCAAAGAGGAGCGGGCCAAGAAGCAGGTGCTGATTGCACTCATAAATCAAGCACAAATGGGGACAAGTTGGATTGTCTAGTCACTGTTTGGACTCCGGCCAGATGGAGAGGCAGCGGCTTCAGCAGGAGAAACAGCTCAGGGAGGAGGCCGAACGGGCCCGCGACGAGCTGGAGAGAAGATTGATTCAGCTGCAAGATGAAGCCAGCATGGCCAATGAGGCGCTGGTAGGCTCCACTTAATGCTTAGTTGTTAACTCCGCTCAGCACACCGTCTTCCTGTGTCCCTCCCCTCTCCCTGACCACCACCTCCAGCTGCGCTCGGAGCAGACGGCGGACCTGCTGGCCGAGAAGGCCCAGATCGCAGAGGAGGAGGCCAAGCTGCTGGCCCAGAAGGCGGCCGAGGCCGAGACGGAGATGCAGCGCATCAAGGTGACAGCCATGCGGGGCCAGGAGGAGTGGCGCCTCATGGAGCAGAAGATGCTGGAGGCGGAGGTGCTGGCACTCAAGATGGCCGAGGAGTCGGAAAGGAGGTGGGGACAAGGTGGAGGGCAAGCGGGGTATGAGAATCGAGTCGGGTTTTAACTTTAAACTGCAAATATGGGCTGATTCAGCGTGAAAAACCGTCCATCTGTAATCATTTATGCATGTTAAATCCAGTCTTTGTATTCATCTACACACACATACGTGTAATGTTAATGGTTTTCCACTCATACAAACACCATGTAGTTTGTCTGCCCAATCATAGCGACCTATGATGTCCATTCACACATACAAACACACACACGCACAATGTTAGTGTTTTTCCATTCACATACTGCAAACATCTGTCCGTTCACACCGACACACATTGTAAGCATAGGCACGTAAATTACAGTGAACATCTTAATCTAGTCACACACACACAATATAAATATCAGTATGTCCATTCACATACACGTATAATGCTTTACATGCCGATATAATGTAAAAAGCTGCCTGTGCATTGGCACACACACACACAATGCACACGTCCGTCTGAGAGGGACATATCAGTAAAGCCAGGAGGATGAAAATGGAGTCCAGTCAATTTGTTTGACACGTCGACGCTTCCACACACTCCAAGTTCTTTCCATTTCACTGCACCTCAATGTTCTTATCCTCAAAGATGTTTTTGCTCGTGCTCCTGGATTGTTTTTCAAACACAGCGACGCAAAAAGACTTCCGTGCGAGGGCGTCGCCAGTGCAGTTCAACATCAAGTTCAGAAGTAAGCTCCCCGTGACGCACCTCAGTGTGTCTGAGTATCTTTGGTATCTCATGTCAAGGTGCACCAATATGCCGCCGCACATCCTTATGAGCTGAATGTGAATGTGAATTCTGCGGCGGAGGGGCAGGTAATCGCACTCGGGACGAGAGCTTTTGTTCCGCCACTCACGCTGCAGCTCACCTTTAATTTGCACGAGTTGATTGTATCAATCGATGCTGTGGCTTGCTATCAAATCAGCTCTTTTACCTACTGGAGCTCCGTCATGCTTAAAATGACTTTCGTCTTCGCCACCCAGCCGTTCACATCGAGCGCATAGAACGCCTGCTTGAAGTGTTTTTTCCATTTCTTGGGAGACGAGATGGTCGCGGCCGTCCCATTGAAGCCGTCAAAGTCTCCATTTTAGCAGCATCACTCCACAGGCGCCACTTCAAACTGTGTAAGGCAATCATTTCAAACAGGCGCCATTAACCACTCGCCAGTTAATGCAGTTTTTGGGGACGAGCACTCTGCGAATGAGAGAAATTTAAACGCGCAGCACTCCACATGCAAATGCCCACTCGAGGCCCACATAGGTGATGCTGCGCTGCGCTCTTGGGAACACCGACACCCGCGTCTGCCCGAGCTCCGGGCATGATAACAACACGCCGACTTTCCCCCGGTTTGTGGAGTTTTCTCAGAAGTGGTGATGTAACTTTGCCACGTTAAAGTTGTCCTCCGCCGTGTGTCCCTCAGGGCCAAGGAGGCGGAGCAGCTGAAGCAGAACCTGCTGGAAGCCCAAGAGTCTGAGCACAGGGCCAAACACAAGCTCCTGGAGATAACAAGCAGAGTGTACACGGTAATGCACCTGAAACACAACGATACACACTTACAGATTACATTCTATAATATTCTCAACCATCAACATCATATTTGGTTTATGGACCGTATTGCAGGATTCATTTCATTTTGCCCAATGCATTTAAACGGCATGACCAACAAACAAAACAAATCCATAAAATAAACCAGATTTAATACAAGAAATATGCCTTACAAAGATAATAATGCTCAGGATTGGCCTTCTTACAGATATCGTATCTGATTTTGTCCAGCACTCCCGATATCGGCAGTATCTATTCCCACAAAGCAATAGTTCTGAATTATTTCCCCCGAGGGTCCGAAGTTGTTTCATGCCCCCCGACTTTTTATATTATAATTTCAACTTTTTATCTCATAATGTTGACTTTTTATCTTGTAATTTTGACTTTTTTATAATAATTTGGACCTTTATTTCATAATATTGACTTTTTATCTCATCATTTTGACTTTTAACATTGTAACTTTGACTTTCTTATCTCATAATTGTGACTTTTTGTCTCATCGTTTGAATTTTTATCTCAGAAATATGACTTTTTATATTGTAATTTAAACTTTTTATCTTATAATGTTGACTTTTTATTTTGTAATTTTGACTTTTTATTTCATAACATTGACTTTTTATCTCATAATTTTGACGTTTTATCCCATAATTTTGACTTTTAATCACGTAATTTTTCCTTTCTTATCTCATGACTGTGACTTTGTAGCTCATAATTTAGGCTTTTTATCTCATAATTATGAGTTTCCTATCTCAATTCTGAATTTTTATCTGGTAATTTTGCCTTTTTTTCATCATAATTTCAACATTTTATCTGATCATTTTGACGTTATATCTCATAATTGTGACTTTCCGGTCTCATAACTATGACTTTTTATCTAATAATTTCGACTTTTAGCACATAATTTAGATTTTTTTATCATATAATATTGACTTTTTATCTCATGATTTTGACTTTTTATCTCGTAATTTTGACCTTTTATTTCATAATATTGACTTTTTTCTCATAATTCGGACTTTTTATGTGATAAATATGTTTCCTATCTCATAATTCTGACATTTTATCTCATCATTTTGACTTTTTATCTCATAATTTTGATGTTTTGTTTCATAATTTTGACTTTTTATCTCATAATTATGAATTTCTATTGCATAATTTAGACTTTTTCTTGCAATTTTGACTTTTTAGCACCTCATTTTGATTTTTTTATCTCATAATACTGACTTTTTATCTCATAATTCTGACTCTGTATGTCATTAATATGACTTTCCTATCTCGAAATTCTGACTTTTTGTTTCATAATTTTGATCTTTTTTCATCATAATTTAGCTTTATCTCATAATATTGACACTTTATCTGAGAATTTTGACATTTTTTTCTCATAATTATAACTTTTTGTCTCATAAATTCAACTCGTTATCTTATAATTGTGCCTTTTTCCTCGTAATTTCAACTTTTTATCACAACGTTATGACTTACCATTGGGATATTTTTTTCTTTCAGTGGTGGAAACGGGCTTCCATACGTATGTGCATGCGCCGTGTGTCACACACAAACATGTCCTACCGAGACGGACACGCAGATTCACCATCAGCACACACAAAGACGCACCAGCAGGGGTGCACGATATTTGCCGTCAAATTGCCCCTCTCATGCTCTGCCAGAATGCGTTTATGTCGCAGGCATCCAACCCTCCCGCCGCTTACATTGGCACGACAACTACGGGATTTCCATTTATATTGTGTATTAGGCGTTGACAGGTGGCCGCTGTGCGTGTGACATTTGGACAGGATGTGTACGGGTTTATTATTTCCATGTTCATGTATTCCTTTTCCTGCAATGCGCCCTTCAGTCTGTTTTCCATTGCTTACATTTTCTTTCTTTCTTTTTCTAACCTTCTTTACTTCCTTTACCCGTCTTTTTTTAATTTCCACTAATCTCTCATCTGTCTCCCCATCACTCCCCTCTCTCTCTCCTCCTCCTCCTCCAGCACCCGGCGTTGCCGGCGGACTGCATGCCTCCCGAATTGAGCTTCAGCAGCGAGAACCTCAGCTTTGACTTTAAAGACACCGACATGAAACGACTCTCCATGGAGATCGAGAAGGAGAAGTGAGTCACCGGCCCCACATTTTTCAGGGACAGAACACGAGTCTTGGTTTCTATTTACGCTTTTTGTAAGATATTCTCAGAACCACAGTTTTCACGCGGGTGTTTACGTCAACTGCTGGGTCGGGACCCAAATCGCGCCTCCATTCCGAGTGGGTCACAGACACCAAGTCATAAATTCCATTCAAATATGTAAGATACAACTCATGTCTGACTTCAAACTTCTGATTTCTGGGTCTTTTTGATATTTAATTTTAATTTATGAATTATTTGTATGCATGAGGTTATGTTCCTCCTCACCTGTTTGACAAAATGCCTTCATAAATTCCTCTAAAATGTGCTTTGGACATGTAATTATGTGTATTCATTTTTCAAAACATTTACCAAAAATAAACATATTTGCTTCATTTGCCTTAATTAAAAATGTAAAAGAAAATACTAAAAATAAATAAAAATGACTTAAATAAAAGTAATAAAATAAATAAAGATAAAAATGATAAGTGTGAAGAATACTAAAAATACATTTAAATGACTTAAATAAAAGTGTTGATATTAATAAAATTAAAATAAAAAAGATTTCAATAAGTGTAAAAAAAAACTTAAAAATAATTTGAAATTACTTAAATAAATGCGTTAATAATAATAAAATTCAAACACAAATGACTTACAGTGGCGTGGTCCTGATTGCTTATTTTTCGACATGTTTGTCCGTCAAACTAATTTAAATATTAGTCAGTGACAACAAACAACTGAACACAAAATGCAGTTTTTAAATGAAACTTTTTGTTATAACGGGAGAAAAAAACCCCCAAACCTACATGGCTCTGTGTGAAAAAGTGGTTGCCCTCCTAAACCTAATAAGTGGTTGGGCCCCCCTTAGCAGCAACAACTGCAATCAAGCGTTTGTGATAACTTGCAATGAGTCTCTTACAGCGCTGGGGAGGAATTTTGGCCCACTCATCTTTGCAGAATTGTTGTCATCCAGCCACACTGGAGGGTTTTCCAGCATGAAGCGCCTTTTTAAGGTCATGCCACAGCATCTAAATTGGATTCAGGTCAGTGGCCTTGACTCGGCCTCTCCAAAGTCTTCATTTTGTTGTTCTTCAGCCATTCAGAGGTGGACTTGCTGGTGTGTTTTGGATCATTGTCCTGCTGCAGAACCCAAGTTGGTTTCAGCTTGAGGTCACCAACAGATGGCCGGACATTCTCCTTCAGGATTTTTTGGTAGACAGCAGAATTCATGGTTCCATTTATCACAGCAAGTCTTCCAGGTCCTGAAGCAGCGAAACAGTCACAGACCATCACACTACCACCACCATATTTTACTGTTGGTATGATGTTCTTTTTCTGAAATGCAGCGTTACTTTTACACCAAATGTAATGGGACACACACCTTCCAATAAGTGAAACTTTTATCTCGTCAGACCACAGAGTATTTTTCCAAAGGTTTTGGGGATCATCAAGATGTTTTCTGGCAAAATTGAGACGAGCCTTCTTTTTGGTCAGCAGTGGTTTTTGGTCTTGGAACTCATGCAGGCCGTTTTTGCCCAGTGTCTTTCTTATGGTGGAGTCATGAACACTGACCTTAACTGAGGCACGTGAGGCCTGCAGTTCTTTGGGTGTTGTTGTGGGGTCTTTTGTGACCTCTCGATGAGTCAAGTTATGTTTTAACAGGGGGGCAATCACTTTTTCACACACGGCCATGTGGGTTTGAAGTTTTTTTCTCCCTTAATAATAAAGAGTTTATTTTAAAAACTGCATTTCGTGTTCAGTTGTGTTTTCATCAACTGATATTTAAATTTGTTTGGTGATCTGAAAGATTTAAGTGTGACAAACATGCAAAAAAAAAAAAAAAAAAAAAGAAATCAGGAAGGGGGCAAACATTTTTTCACACCACTGTATATCGTTTTTGAATGGTATCGTAACCCGTGTATCTAATGCGTATTGAATCGTCTATCACAGAGATTTACATCCCTAAGAGTAACGCGTAACCACCGAACTGCAAAGAAGTGCAAAGTCATGACAACGCCACTTCCACAGGAACCGCCGTGTTCAGGGTTAGGTCCACAAAGTGCATCTTCTTCTTCTGGTTTCCTGCCTCAGGGTGGAGTACCTGGAGAAGAGCAAACACCTGCAGGAGCAGCTGAACGAACTGAAGACGGAGATCGAGAGCCTGAAGCTGAAGGAGCGCGAGACGCCGCTGGACGTCATCCACAACTGCAACGCAGAGCACGGCACCAGCAAGCACAGCAACTTCAAAAAGGTAACAACTCGGGAACATCTTCACATCTCACCTTGCTGCCACTAATCTCATTACATGCGAGTTCATCCCATTTGTAGCTCTTTGGCACGCTCCTGTGTTTTTAGCTGTGTAACAAGTCAGCGTGCATAAAAAAATGAGCTGCGGGTCGCGAACGTCCCCCGAGCAGGACTGTCCTGCTGGTGCGTGTCCTGAGCAACCGAGAGGACGCTAGCACAGGGGTGTCCAAAGTGCGGGCTGCGGCACAATCTACCAACAAACAAAACAAAATAGAGTTGTCATTTTTGGAAAATTCGGTTGCAGAAAAAGTTATAATAACAAAGTTGAAATATTTGCAAAATTAAAAAAAAACAAAATGCAAAAATGGGAAAAATGAAAAGGCCGAAGTTCAATTCGACGAGCATAATGTCATAATATTGTGAGGAAAATAACGTAATTTTAAGAGCCTCAATTTGCAATATTAAAGAAAAAAATTTTTTTTTTGAAGTCGTAATATTTTGAGAGACTAACAAAACAAAACAAAGTTGTCATTTTTGAAAAATTTGGTTACAGAAAAAGTTATAATATTATGGGAATAAAGTCAAAATATTACGAGAAGAAAATGTACAATAATTTTTTCAGAAGAAAACAAAAACTACAGCAAAAATAGGAAAAATGCAAAGATTAAAGTTCATTCTGTAATGCAATCTGACAAGAATAAAGTTGTAACATTATGAGGAAAATAACGTCATTTTAGTAGCATAAAGTTGCAAAATTAACAAAAAATACCTTTTTTTATAGTCGTAATATTATGAGAGACAAACAACAAATTAAAGCTGTAATTTTTGAAAAATTAGGTTGTGGATAAAGTCAAAATATTATGAGATTAAAAAAAGAGCAGAAATGGGAAAAAAACAGCTGTAATTTTACGAGAATAAAGTCAAAGCATTGAGAGAAAAATGTTGTATGCTCATGAGGAAAAAGATGTGCAGTTTTATGACAATCATCTTGTAATATTATGAGGAAAAACAATGTCATTTTAGTAGCATTGATTTGAAATATTCCAGAAAAAATTTTATGTTTAAAGTTGTAATATTATGAGAAACAAACAAAACAAAATATGTATGTTGTTTAAAGTATTATTTTTTTGGAAGATTAGCTCGGGGAAAAAGTCATAATACACTATGTCCCCAACCAACAAACACAATTGGTTCCAGACGACCGTTCTTATGTCGAATTCTTCTTAAGTAGGGGAAAAGGTAATATTACCAAAATATAGGTACTACATGTACGTGTATACATATACAGTATATGTGTATGTATGTAAATATGAGTTTGGATGCAGTAGTAATATTAAACCAGGATAATGAATGAAAAAAACAATAATAAAAGTGATATAATAATACGTAATGATAAATGTTATTTACCTTTGAAGAGGAGTGGTCGAGCATACGTCGTGGAGGAGGAGGAGTTATTGAAAAAAGGACAAATGGTCGTGGTTAGACTCTTCTAAAAGAGGTAGTGTTCTGTGGGTGGTGTAGAATTAAGCAGGCCTATTAACTCTTCATAAACTTTAATCACACGCTCTGTCCGGGTTGCATCGTACAGCTAACAAATTAGCTTTCCATTTAGCTTTCTCTACCCAGCGGCTTCCTGTATCTGTTGGTCCCATTAGCAGTGTCACAGTGCCCTCTACTGGTCAAGATGTAGCAGTGGCGTTACCGTACAAAAAGGCAAGATACATGAAAAAATAGACCAGTAGGCTTGTGTTCGTATCTCCGAAAGTTCGCATGTCGGATGTTTGTAAGTTGGGGACTTAGTGTATTTGGGGAATAATGTCAAAATATTATAAGAATAAATTTTATCACGCTTGTTTAAGAAGAAAGTTGCAATATTTGGGGGAAAAAAAATGCAAAAATGGGAAAAATGCAAAGTGAAGTTGATACTAAAACACTTTTTCACTTTCAGTGGTGTGAAAAAGTGTTTGTTCCTGTCCTGATGTCTTATGTTTCAGATCATCAAACAAATTTAAATATTAGTCAATGACAATGCAACTCAACACAAAATGCAGTTTTTAAATGAAAGCTTTTATTATTAAGGTAGAAAAAAAATCCAAACATAAATGGCTATGCGTGAAAAAGTGATTGCCCCCCCATTAAAACATAACTTAACTGAGATTGAGATCTATCAGTCTGTAAAAGATTATAAAGGCATTTCTCAAGCTTTGGGACTCCAGTCAACCACAGTGAGAGCCATTATCCACAAATGTCGAAAACATGGAACAGTGGTGAACCTTCTAGAAGTGGCGCGTCAACCAAAATGACCCCAAGAGCACAGCAACGACTCATCCAAGAGGTCACAAAAGACCCCACAACAACATCCAAAGAACAGCAGGCCTCACTTGCCTCAGTTAAGGTCAGTGTTCATGACTCCACCATAAGAAAGACACTGGGAAAAAACGGCCTGCATGACAGAGCTCCAAGACAAAACTACTGAACTAAAAGAACATCAAGGCTTGTCTCAATTTTGCCAGGAAACATCTTGATGACCCACAAGACCTTTAGGAAAATACTCTGTGGTCTGATGAGACAAAAGTTGAACTTTTTGGAAGGTGTGTGTTCTATTACATCTGGCGTAAAAGTAGTGCCGCATTTCAGAAAAAGAACATCATACCAACAGTAAAATATGGTGGTGGTAGTGTGATGGTGTGAGGCTGTTGCTGCTTCAGGACCTGGAAGACTTGCTGTGATAAATGGAACCATGAATTCTGCTGTCTACCAAAAAATCCTGAAGGAGAATGTCCTGCCATTTGTTGGTGACCTCAAGCTGAAACCAACTTGGGTTCTGCAGCAGGACAATGATCCAAAACACACCAGCAATTCCACCTCTGAATGGCTGAAGAACCACAAAATGAAGATTTTGGAGTGGCCTAGTCCAAGTCCTGACCTGAATCCTATTGAGATGCTGTGGCATGACCTTAAAAAGGCGCTTCATGCTGGAAAAGCCTCCAATGTGGCTGAATGACAACAATTCTGCAAAGATGAGTGGGCCAACATTCCTCCCCAGCGCTGTAAGAGACTCATTGCAAGTTATCACAAACGCTTGATTGCAGTTGTTGCTGCTAAGGGGGGCCAACCAGTTATTAGGTTTAGGGGGCAATCACTTTTCCACACAGGGACATGTAGCTTTGGATTTTTTTTTCTCCCTTAATAATAAAATGTTTCATTTAAAAACTGCATTTTGTGTTCAGTTGTTTGTTCTCATTGACTAATATTGAAATTTAAATATTAAATTAAAGATTTTTTCACACCACTGTATATCACAAAGCTGAGATGCAGTTTTAAAAATATATATATACAACTTAAAAATATATATATAGAACTTAAATATATATATATATATATATATATATACAACTTCTTAGCATACAAAATATCAAAGTGGCAAAGTTGCGTCCTTTCATTTGTCAGTATGTGGCCCTCGCTGGAAAAAGTTTGGACACCCCACAGAATGTCTTCTCTAATTTCATTGTCTTAAACAAGTCAAGACAAAACTTTAAAATGGATTAGTCAGCGACAGCGAACGTCTTGTAAAAGTCTATTTTATTTCTTCATTCTTTCCTTTATCTTCCCGCTTTGATGTCCAACTTTATTGAAGTTAATTTTCTCCAAAGAAAAAAAAACCTGCCGCTCGTCATTCTTGTCCCCGTCTGTAAAACACGCTTATTTAGGCGGCGCTAATTGATTTTTGGGCGGACGGACGTGAAAGTTAAGCACAAAGTTAAAGAGTGCGTCTTAAATGGAACCGCAGGCGGCGCACATTCATCTCGCTCTCGAGGAGACGGGGCGGCCCGGGAGGTGATGGAGAGTCCGGCAACGGCGTTAAGTTAAGGGAAAAAAATCCACAAGTCGAGAGCAGCAAAGTGTGAAGAATGCGCGGTGAAGCCGGCCACCGAAGGAGGCCAGGATGAGGACACTCTGGATGATTAATGGATGCCTCTTTAAACGCCGAGCAGCGCCTCTGCACTTAAACCTTGTGCTCTCCTGAATATCCAAGCATGCACGCTGCATGTAAATAATAGCATAATACATTAAAGCAGGTGTGTCCAAAGTGCGGCCTGGGGCGCATTTGTGGCCCACGTCTGTTTTTGCTGTTGACCCCTGGCACATTCTAAGAAAGAGTCAATATATGAAAATAAAATGTAATATTAAAAAGTAACTTTATAAGAATAATGTAATATTATGAGGAAAAATAATGTCATTGTAGTAGCATAAGGTTCAAATACAAAATTAAAAAATATATATTTTTGCAAAGTTGTAATACTATGAGAAAACAACAAATAAAGTTGTTATTTTTGGAAAATTCGGTTGCGGAAAAAGTTGTAATGTTACAAGAATAAGACAATAAAGTCAAAATATGAAAAGAAAAATGTTGAAAAGAAAAGAGCCGTCATTTACAAGAAAAAACTTGCAATATTACGAGGAAAACTGTCATTTTAGTAGCATAGATTTGAAATATTAACAACATTTTTTTAAATTTGTAATATGACAAACAAAAAAAAAAAGAAGAATAAAGTTGTTTTTATTTTTGGAAAATGAGGTTAGGTAATTAATACTATGGGAACAAAATCATTATGAGAAGAAAATTTACCAAAAGAAAGTTTAAATATTTGGAAAATAAATAAAAAAACCCAGCAAAAATGAAAAAAAGGATCAGCAGTAATTTTACAAGAACAAAGCCAAAGTATTAAAAGACAAATAACGTTGCGAGAATAATGGAATATTATCACTTTAATAGCATCACATCAGTTGAACCAAACAAAACAAAGAATAAAGTTGTCATTTTTGTAAAATTAGGCCAGGTAATTAATATTATGTGAATAAAGTCATTATTATGAGAAGAAAATTTACAAGAAAGCAAAAAAAACAACAGCAAAACTTGGGAAAACAATGGAAAATGGAAAAAAAAACAGCTGTAGTTTTACGCGAATAAAGTCAAAATGTTAAAAGTAGAATGTCATATTCTAGTGGGAAAAAAAGTCTGCATTTTATGAGAATGTACTCATCATATTATGAGGAAAAATTAGGTTGTTTTAATAGCACAGACTTGAAATACGAAAGGAAAATATGTTTCTTTTGTTTTTTTTAAGTTGTAATATTATGAAAACAAACAAAACATGAGGTTTTACAAGAAGAAAGTTGAAATATTGGGAAAATTGAAAAAAAAACCCCAGCAGAAATGGAAAAATCAGCTGGAAAAAAAGCTGCAATTTTACAAGAATAAACTTGTCATATTATGAGGAAAAATAATGCCATTTTAGAAGCGTAGAGTTGAAATATTAAAGAAAAAATGTTTTTTTTTAATCGTATAATTGTGAGAAACAAACAAAACAAAATAAAGTTGTCTAAAAATTATGGCAATAAAGTCATAATATTACGAGAATAAAATTTACAAAGATGATTTTAGATGAATTATTTGTAAAATTACAAAAAAAAACCCCAGCAAATATGTTCCTCTCAAGCCACATGCATTTCACACTGTTGCCAAATGTAAAATCAATGAAGAACACAGAGGACGTCGTCCCTGGCCGTCATTGGACCTGGACTGGATGTCAATGAATGAGCAAAAGATGGACATTTCAGTGCTTCTAGCAGCCAGTTAAGTGTCTTAGAAGAAGAGAGGTGGTGACGCCACTGAGTCTATTTGTCACTGTGATTTAACGACACACAATCATCTCAGCGGCGGACTTTTCTGACACGGCTGTCATTTTTCAGATGGCAAGCTGCCGCCAGTCATCCCGTACAATGCACAACCAACTGACAGGACTTGAAATCAATTCCTTAAGCGATCGGCCGACTCCCTCGCCGTAAGCCTGGCTTTCTCTGCACATACAATAGAAGATGATGGCAACACACAATAGCGAAGATCCGTCCCTTTTTCCACGTCCGTTTCTCCTTTTAGGATTCACTTCATTCCATCGAGTTCTCTTAAAAAGCAACATTCGGAAAAGTCCTTTAGTCCGCGTGAACCTGCAGCAGAAAAAATGGTTGGAAGCGAGATAGCAAAGACTGTAAATGGCTATCGAGCAACATTGGCTGCTCCAAAACGCCAACAAAAAAATAAGACAACAATTCCTTTTATATCTGTGGTTGGCTCACACAGTGGAAGGGGCGCTGCAAGGCAGAGAGAGACAGGCTTTTAGTAATGAGAGCCCTATGCTGCTTAGTTATCACTGTCCTTTTCATAGGAGCAAATCCTTTCACATGTTCAAGGCTACCATCTTTGTCCTTCACGATGGATGCGGCTTGGACCGGACATGCAATGTTGACTGGGTTTCCCCACTTACTGAGTTTAATTTCACTCCACTTTTCGCTTTCCTTTTCTTCGACTCTCTACTATCAGAAGAGTCTGCCTTACGCTTGAAGGACAAAATGTAGGGAAACTAGTGAACTAAAAGAACTAAAGGGTCATCGTTGCTGTCCTTTCTCAGTTATCACTGTCCATTTCATAGGAGCAGATCTTTTCACATGTTCAAGGATAGTATCTTTATCCTTCATGTTGTTTGCGACAGTTGAACGAATTAGACCAAGCATGCATCCGATGTTGGTCGGCATTTCTCCACTTTGAGTCTAATTTCACTTTGCTTTTCACTTTTACTTTCCTTTTATTAGATGCACTGCCAGCAGAAGAGTCTCGGTCACACTTGGGAGACAAAACGAAGGGAAAAAAGTGAATTATACTGAATTAAAGTGGTGTTGTCCTTCTTCAGTGCACTTCGTTATCACTATCCATTTCATAGGAGCAGTTCCTTTCCCATGTTCAAGGATACCATCTTTATCCTTCGCGATGTTCATGGCGTTTGAGTGTTGTCGGTCGGCATTTCTCCTCTTCCTGAATCTAATTTCACTTTCCTTTACTTTGGCCCATTGCTATTAGAAAAAGTCTGCGTCACACTTGGGAGACATAATGAAGGAACAAAAGGGAACTAAACAGAACTAATTGGCGTTGTCCTTCTTCAGTATACTTAGTTATCACTGTCCGTTTCATATGAGCAGATCATTTCACATGTTTAAAGATAGCATCTTTATCCTTCATGATGATCCTGGCATTTGAGTGGCTTGGACCAGACATGCAGTCAACGTTGATCACGTTTCTCCGCTTTCACTTTTCACATTCCTTTTCTTTGACACATTGCTGTCAGAAAAAGTCTGCCTCACGCTTTGGAGACATAATGAAGGGAAAAAATTGAACAATACAGAATTAAAGTCATGTTGTCCTTCCTCATTGTACTAAGTTATCACTGTACATTTCATAGGAGTGGTTCCTTCCACATGTTCAAAGATTAAACATCTTTATCCTTCATGATGGTCACAGCATTTGAGCAGCTTTGTCCGGGCATGCGTCCGATGTTGATCACGCTTCTCCACTTTCTGAGTCTAATTTCACTTCAGTTTTCATTTTCACTTTCCTTTTCTTTGATAAACTGCTGTCAGAAAATCTGCCTCACGCTTGGGAGACACACAATGAAGGGGAAAAAGTGAACTATACTGAACTAAAGTGGTGTTGTCATTTGTCAATGTACTTAGTTATCACTGTCCATTTTGTAGGAGCGAATCCTTTCACATGTCCGAGGCTATCATCGTTATCCTTCATGACAGTCGCGCCATTTGAGCGGCTTCAACCAAGCATGCAGTCGATGTTGATCGCATTTCTCCACCCCAGTCTAATTTCACTTTCTCCTTTCACTTTCCTTTTCTTTGACTCACTGCCATCAGAAGAATCTGCCTCACGCTCGGGAGACAAAGTTAAACGAAAAAAAATGACCTAAGTGACATTGTCATTCCTCAGTGTAGCAACACGTGACTATGTATTCTTCCGCCAGGGGCATCTGGATGCCACGATGACCTTGAGAAATGCACTACAAATTAGCAACAAACACACTCTAAATTGGAATGGCCATGTGGCCCAATACTCGTTTATGTTGCGTTAGCACGTTTTTGGATTGGGGCAGTACCTCAACACACCTCAACGCTTGCCTGAGGTAGTGAAAGACTGTCTTCATTCGTCAGCAGCTCGTTTCAAAACCGAGAGACAAACAATTAACGTTGCTTCTCAGACCGCCGTTGATCCTGTGCCGCAGAGAGGGGGGAGGAGAAGTTATAGATTTCTGCATTATAGATCTGTCTTCAATCCGCCATGAGCACGCTCACTTGGAATAACATCAGCGGATCGATGGCAGTAAACCTACCAAAGTGTGCTAACTGTCTTTCAGTTAGCTTCCTTTTTACTCTCACTTAGCTTTGATTAGCCGAGGGAACCCACTGAAAAGCACTGTAGCTTCTACGTTACTGACCCGCTGCCTCACTGTAGCAATTGCACTGTCAAGTCCACCTCTTTCATTTGAGCAAGCAGTTTTACGACAGTATACTGTGGTGTGAACAAGTGTTTTTCCCCATCCTGATTTTTTGCATGTTTGTCACACTTAAATGTTTCAGATCATCAAACAATAAAAAAAACTGCATCTCAGCTTTGTGATATACAGTGGTGTGAAAAAATCTTTAATTTAAATATATTAAATGTACAGTAAATATTAGTCAATGACAACACAACTGAACACAAAATGCAGTTTTTAAATGAAAGTTTTTATTATTAAGGGAGAAAAAAATCCAACATGCCTTTATGCTACTTTATTATGCTACTACAATGAAGTTATTTTCTCATAATATTATGACAATATTCTCGGTTGATTAGAACTTTTTCTCTGAATATTTTGACACTTCTAAAATGACTGCAAATTTTTCTGTTTTTGCTGGGGTTTTTTAAGGTTTTTGTTAATTTATATATTTAGATTGTGCTGCGGGCCCATTAAAAAAAAAAAAAAGAAACAGACGCGGGCTGGCCACACTTTGAACACCGCTGTTCTATAGAATTGTCCCTTGACAAGATGATGAAATGTGAGGGTTGTACTTTTGTTTAGATGATAATTTTGTTTTTGATTTCGCTCCTAATTTGCTCATTTTAACCTTTTTTTCCCCCCGAACCTCTGTTTTTCTGTGCGTGCATCACAATAACATGTTAGAAATCCATTCCATGGTGACTGATTGCACTCGAAGAGTAACTCCCACGCGGTAACGCACTTTTTCCATTTCCATTTTAATCTTCCACAGCTGACACTGCAGAGCACCAAGTCCAGAGTGGCCTTCTTTGAAGAACTCTAAAACAGTGTGTTCACAAAAGCTCTGCCAGCCTTTCTGTCCTGGAACATTCCTTCACCGATACATCTCCAAGCACCACTACCACTGCTTGATGCACACATCATTTGGGATTCATTTTAGAAGAAGCCAAGCTTATTTACTTCTTTCAAAATGCAAAAAGAAGAAATGGGAGTGAGACAAATAAGAAAAAAATGAAGTAAGCATTATATTGCTAACAAGCGTTAAAGTGAAATAGGCTGTTCATCAGCTGGTCAAAAGTTTAAGAGCACAGCTAAAAAAAAAAGAAACAGAAACCCCCGAAAATAGAAATAAAATGTTCAAAAGAGGACTCAGTAATGAGTAGCAGTGCCATTCTTGTTAATTGGATGAAAAATGAGTTTGGGCATGCTTGATGCCAGTGTTTCCAGAGGGCTCGTGGGAATGTTGCTCCAGGTGGTGAAGATGGCTTCACGGAGGGCATCAGCTGTCTGGTGGGTGATGTCCATTTTTGTTAACTTCCCTTGCCATCCATCCCCAAATCTTCTCAGTTGGATTTCGATCGGGGGAACACGCAGGATGGTCTAAAAGAGTGACTTAATTGCTAATCCTTTGTCAGATGGGCATTGTGAACTGCAGCGTTGTCCTGTTGAGAACGCCAGTCATAACCACACAGACGAGGGCCTTTAGTCATGAGGGATGGCCCTTCTAACATCTCCACATAGTCAGCTGCCGTTTGACGCCCCTGCACAACCTGAAGCGCCGTTGTTCCATTGAAGGATCATAATGGCGTCCCCTCCAGTGTGCCGTGTGGAAAACATCTCAGGTTGGATCTCCTTGTCATGCCAGTAACATTGGAAGCAATCAGGACCATCAAGGGAGAATAAAACTGTCTTCCACCTTTCAATGTCCCATGTTTGGTGCTCTCCTGCAAATTCCAAACAGGCAATTTTGTGGCATTGAAGGAGACGAGGACCTTAAAGAGTTTTTTTCTGATTAAAAGCCTTCACTGATAGATGGTGTCTGATGGTTATTGGACTGCAATCGGTACCAGTAACAACTTTCATTTGGGCCGAGGATGGTCCTGTGTCTTGACGGACAGCCAATAGGATCCGCCGGCTCAGGGGCAGTGAAATTTTTTTGGGTGTACAACTTGACTTTTTTGTTCCATAATCCTCACGATCTTTGAAGAATCTTTGAAGAAGAGAAGGCCTTCCTCATGCAGTTCAACAATCCCATTGTGTTTAAAGAGAGAAAGCTTTTTTGCCTTTGCCATCAAGACATCATGACAGTGTGAATACCATCCATCCAATCATTTTCAATGCCGCTTATCCTAACTAGGGTCGCGGGGGTATGCTGGACCCTATGCCAGCTGACTTTGGTCGTGAGGCGGGATACGCCGTGGACTGGTTGCCAGCCAATCACAGGACAGTGAGAATACCTGACACTAAATCTCATTCAGCCTACATGTTGCCAATATTTTTTGGCTTTTAAACTTTTAATAGCTGATGAACAGCTTGCAAATTCTTGCAATTTTTCCACTGGTCTGAAAACTGTGATCAGGAGTGGATGATAAACAAATACATATCCATAAATATAGCTTGACGCAACTGTTTGTCTTTTTTAAGCTGTCGTGGAGTGTATATAAAGACTGACAGTACGCCTCCACTTCACTTCCATTGCATTAAAAAGAACTTCAAACATCCCAATTTTTAAAACCTATTCATGAACCAGCCACTAGATGGCAACACATTATTTGCCTTTACTCTTAATGCCTTACCACTAAAATATGCACAAATGGAGGAAAACCTTCAACAAACAAAAATCATCCATTATCATTCTTACCATTCTCATAAATGTGCAAGCAAACACCGGGTCGACAACCGCTTATGTCGTCAGCCAGTCTTGAGGGGCGTCGACAGAAACTGGTTCCACGATACTGTTTCAAATTTGATAAAAATACGTACCCTAAGCCCTCGTTTATCATGGTTCATTGGTTTTGTGATAAGTGATAAGTAGGATTCTTTATTTATAATTGCAATATGTTCATAGTTAGACCATAGAAAACTTGTTTATGACCTTCAAAATATGTTTTTTAACATTATTAGAGCCCTCTAGACATGAAATAACACAACTATGGTCACATTTACACTCCTATTACCCAAAATAGTAGACAGAAAATAAGCCATTTAAGGCATAAATAAGACTTGTGCTCATGTGTGCTGCTGTAAATGTGTTCTGGTGTTGGACAGTGACGTCGGGGGTTGAGAGTTGAGTTTTAGCTTGATGTGGGTTAGAGCCGCAACAGTAGCGTTTCTTAGGGATTATTGTGCATGTAACAAAAGCCTGTTGTTCCGGCGATCAAGTCTGGTGCTTGTGTGTCTCCCCCAACATTACAGTAACATTACTGACACCAAGTGACCAGTGGAGAATACTACATATCATCACGATCGGGCGATTTCCGTAAAAAGTCACGCAATCGGCATGTGCCGAAAAATGCCTTTCAGCACCGATCACCTGTGGCTCGTAATATTGCAGACTGCAGCGATCCCTGCGTGCAGTGTAGTGTCTTTCTCTAATGTCTTGGGTAGCGTCGGCCTCCCGCTTTCCTGCACAGTGAGCAAGCGTGCCAAAACAAAAACAAACATGTCTGCCGTGTGGAACGTACCTACCAACACACACCACAAAAAAAACCTGGCGGGGGTAGCACGTAAAAAAGCTTTAATTTAATATAAATTTGAAGAGCAAACACGTGACGCAGTATGGCGAGTTTTCGAGGCTCATCAGTAAAACGGCAGCTCACGCAGCCAAAACAACACCCGCCTGTATGTGCGTGACAGTCAGGACTCTAAGCTAATAACCCGAAAAATAATTGAATTAATCGGACGAGATCACCAGCTTTTGCCAGCGGTGGAAGACGCCGGGTTCGCTCACTTGGAGCCCACGTACAGTACGTGCTACGTGGAAGTCCTGCTAGGCCGCTTCCAATGTACTCTCACATGCAAAGTCTCCTTAAAGAACGTTTCATTGTCTATAAGTTCCACCAGTGATATATGTTCTCTTTTAAAAGCAAGTCAAATATGTTTTGGTCTAAAAGAAGGTGTTTTTATGGCTCCTTTCATACCATATAGCCAACAGCAGGGGTGCAAACAGGGGTGCAAACCCCCCACCCCCCACCCCTCCTTTTTGGGCCCCCTCATCATAAATAAATAAAAAAATGTATAGTTAATCCATGTGATTGGTAAATGCCTTATATTTGTGTTTTAGTTAATTTAGCCATTTTTATGGTTGAAAATGCTTAAATGTTTTTTTTTACTAATAATAGGTTGTATTCAACCGCAAAACAGCATGATTTATGAATATATTTTTGAAAAACTGTGGCGCAATGTCGCGTAATGCGAAGAGGCGAGGGATTACTGTACACTGTAGTTGATCAATTGGAATCACAAATGTCTTATATGAAAGGCAAGAGGCTAGATTGTGCTTATTAGACCAAAATAAAGTTTAGTATTCATTGAGTTTTATCTTTTAATTAACGGAGAGGTCAGATTTTGCTTGGACAGAAGTGTCGTTGTGTCTTTAAATGACTCAAACCAGTCAAATACTGTAACATGAAGAGTGTACAGGAAGAGCCCCAGCCCACCAGACCTTCATGTGAAGTGCAACTTGACCAAGGAGCTTGAAGACCTGCTGCTGAGGTGGCAGACATCTTCAAACCATTAAAATAAATGATTAATTAAGAACTAACTTTAAGAATGAAAACATAATTCACAATTCACACATGGTTCCGTTTAAGATCGGTCAACGGTTCAACAGACACGCGTTTCAGGCAAACATTACCTCAGGTGACTGAAGTATCGATATTTTGATTTGAGAATACATTTCAGAGCATGAAGAGCTGGTATTGGAAGTATCAATATGTTAGTATCGATCCGCACATCACTACAGGTCAGGCAGGCCACGTAAGACAACTGTTCGGGAGGACCGTTTGTTGCCTCGACAGTCGAGGGCTAGCACTGGTCCAACTGCAGCGCAGCTACATTAGAACTGGTCTACAGAAACCCCTCTATCTACAAGAACAGATTGTTGAATTCTCTCACACAGTGGTCTCCATGGCCGCATTAGTGCTCAAAAATCAGAATTAAACAGAAGACAACTACAAAAAAATCATGCAAATACTGCAGAAGGCCTGTTGGAACACGCACAGACCCAAAATTCAACCAGAAATCAATGAAGTTAGAAATCATGGGGGTGTGCAAAAGATCTGCAGAGTGGATGGCAACATCAACAGCCTGATGTGGCAATAAATTCTTGCAAACCACAATGTTGGGCAAATTCTTCAGAAGAATGGCTCTTCTTCTCATCCTTCAGCCTCCCCAACAAAGTTCCTGAAAGAGGTGATGGTCAAGGTGCTCCAGGATTGGCCAAAGATGAAACCAAAGAATCTTGATGAACTCTGGGAGTCCTGCAAGACTGCTTTCTTTGCAATTCCAGATGACTTCAAATGACTTTATTTGAGTCATTGCTGAAACATATGGACGCAGTCTTCCAAGTTCATGCGAGTCATAAATCCATCCACCTTCTTCCGCTTATCCGAGGTCAGTCCGCGGGGGCAGCAACCTAAGCAGAGAAGCCCAGACTTCCTTCTCCCCGACTACTTTGTCCAGCTCCTCCTGGCACATCCCAAAGCGTTCCCAGGCCAGTTGAGCGACATGGTCTCTTCAACGTGTCCTGGGTCTTCCCCGAGGCCTCCTACCAGTCTGACGTGCCCTGAAAAACATCAACTGGAAGGCGTCCTGATCAGATCCTCTCAATGCGGTGGAGCAGCAGTTCTACTCCGAGTTTCTCCTGGATGACAGTTCTTCTCACCTTATCTCTAAAGGACAGCCCAGCCACTTGTACCCCTGATCTTGTCCTTTTGGTCACTACCTAAAGCTCATGACCACTGGGGAAGTTAGGGACGTAGCTCGACCGGTAAGTTTAGAGCTTTGCCATTCGGCTCAGCTACCTCTGCACCACAACGGGCCGAGGCAGATTCCACATCACTGCAGACGCTGCACCAATCCACCTGTCGATCTCACGTTCAGTCCTTCCCTCACTCGTGAGCAAGACCTCAAGGTACTTAAACTCCTCCACTTGGGGCAGGATCCGGAGATGGCTCTCCACCCTTTTCCGGACAAGGAGGTGCTGATTGTCATCCCAGCTGCTTCACACTCGCCTGTGAACCAATCCAAGATCATAGCCCAATGAAGCCAGGAGGACCACATCATCTGCAAAAAGCAAACCACCAAACTGAATCCTCTCAACGCCCTTTCTACACCTACAAATTCTGTCCATAAAAGCAATGAACAGAATCGGTGTCAAAGGGCAGCCAAGTGGTGTCCAACCCCCCCTGGAAATGAGTCCAACTTGTTACCGCGAATGCTGCCCAAGCTCTGACACCGGTCATACAGGGGGTGACCCGCCTAAATTAGGTGCTTCATGGGAGTCATACACAATTTTTTTTTCCCAAGGCACCCTGACTTTATGTTGTGATGTTATTGTAGCATGTTTTTGTATTCAAAATAAAGTGTACATGTACATGTAAGGGTCACACTTTACAATAAGGTACACAGAAATACAGTACTGAGGAACTAATGAAGAACTAATGAGGAACTAATGACTAAGGCACATCAATTTAGACTAGTTGCTGAGGAACTAATGACTAAGGTACATCAATTTAGACTAGTTGCTGAGGAACTAATGAAGAACTAATGAGGAACTAATGACTAAGGCACATCAATTTAGACTAGTTGCTTAGGAACTAATGAAGAACTAATGAGGAACTAATGAGTAAAGTTGTTACTGAGGAACTAAGGCCCATAAATTTAGAGTTAGCGTTAGGTAGGTTCGTTCGTCATTAACAACTCTAATTTTGTGTACCTTATTGTAAAGTGTTACGCATGTAAGTTGTACCGTACATTATTTTTGTATGTGACAAGTCCAAGCAAAAGCTAACTTTTTTGTCCTAATTAAATGATAAAACTCAATGAATAATACAAACCCTCATTTCCGTATGATAAGCATAATCTATAGGCCTTTCTTATAAGCTATTTCTGATTCTAATTGACAGGCCAAGTTATTGTTTGTTGTTCCTACAACTCAGATATACATCAAGATGTTTGTCAGGGACTGTATAGAACAAAACATTTCTTTTTTTTTTAAACGGTTCATCGATAATGATATAGGGTGTTTATCCCTAAACTACATCGGCTTGATTTTAGTGTGTTAAAAAAATGTTTGGACACACTTGCTTGATATTATCCACATTTCTCTGTAAACATTATCAAGTCATTACTTTATGATGCTTGCAAATGCCTTCAAAGTTTCCATCCATACACATTTTTGCAAATAAAAGAAATATCTCTACCGATTGTGACGCGTTGGTATTTTTGACGAGTGTGCAAGGTGTTCTAAATCAGCGGGCACCCGGGGTCCGCCACCTGCGGTTCTCTCCCGTTGGCAACAATGCCAGCTCTCTTCCTGTCTGTCATGTTGTGACAGAAAGATCCCGCCCCATCTCTCTCTGTATGTCCCTAGAGGGCGATGGTGGGGGTGGGGGAAATCCTCACATAAAAATACTGCTCCGGGAGAAGAGCACGGATTGTCTGGGGATGCCAGAGTTGACGTCACGCAAACATGCTGACGTGCGCGCAAACTCTCACAGCGTCTGTTGAAGTTTGTCGCTATTTACAGCACCTGTTTGTGCAGCATTTTATGCCCCTTCTAGTTTTTTAATACTGCCATGTATCACATACAACAACGTATATTAAAGGCTAGCATAGCTGTGTGAGCTAAAGTGCTAACATTACACTGGCTTTTTAACAGCAAAGTCATGCTAGGTTGGCGGATTCGTGGTGGAAAAACCCCCCAAAAATGATCAAATGTACAGCTCCCACGTTTGTCACTGACTTGATGGATAGTCGGCAGGGTGCCGGGCTCCATTTTAAGATGCGCAGCAAAGCCTGCTTTACGTCTTTGTGTATATTATTGCAGTG
Organism: Dunckerocampus dactyliophorus; assembly: GCF_027744805.1. Lineage (NCBI taxonomy): Eukaryota > Metazoa > Chordata > Actinopteri > Syngnathiformes > Syngnathidae > Dunckerocampus > Dunckerocampus dactyliophorus. The sequence goes on from NC_072822.1 coordinate 33,680,105, forward strand.
GTCCCCAACCTTTTTGAACCCAGAGACCAGCTTGTGTTCCCACGAGCGGGGGGGTGTGTAGGGGGCTTGGGGGGGATGGGTGGGGGCTGGAAATGGAGCTCAAACATGAGGTGAAAGACAAATGGAAAAAAATACAGTATAGTAGTCTATCTATGCAGCTTGGGAGAAAGTTATCACACGCACAATGGTGCGTTCAAGAACCATCAAATTGGTTCAGGTCGCCACTCGCAACAAACAACATAAACTTGCAAAATCCTAGGGATTTCTAACTATTATTTTTTTAATAAAATAATGGCCCCTATTTCCTAAATTGATATGCATTTACATAAAATTTGACGTAGTTATTTACAGTGTTTTTTTATCATTGCACCAGAAAGTTTCCCGGTTTGGCCCCGCCCACAGACCGGTTCCAGGCCATGGCCCAGTGGTTGGGGACCGCTACATTATTGTTCAATTAGCTGTTAAAGTCATACAAATGTCCCAAAAAACCTCCAGGATATGACATTGCACTAGCTTGTAAAGACACACAATTTGGAAATCCGCCAACATTTTCTGAAACATTCTCTTCTGCCTCTTCGGCGTTCGGCGGTGGAATCCCAAACGGTCCCACCTGTTGGACGTAAGGGATTCTTGTCTGCCTGCCTCGTGATCAAGGCGCCGGAAACGAATCACAGCTTTGGCTCGTGTTCAAAGTCCTTCAGCGTTTCCGAGTCTTCCAGCCTGTGAAGCTGCAGGATCCTCTTCCCACAATCCCTACACACTTCCTCCTCCCCCATGCTTGCTTCCTCCCGTGGGGGAGGAGAGGAGCAACAACCTCAGTGGTCCCTTTGGGAACTTTTACTATTGTCTGGATGGTCTCTGTGCGCTCGCTCGGCTGCTCTGAGTGCTACCATTTTCCTTCCAAGCATGCATTGCCTCACCTTTTGTGTGCTCTTTTTTTTTGCACTGAAGGAGGCCGCAGCTGAATTTTGATTGGCCCTCAGATCCTATTAATTAGATGATAATCAGATTATTAGCTAGTGTTTTCCATACCATTAGGGGGGCAGGTTGCCCCCTGAACTGCACCCTTTGTACCCAGTAACGTTAAATATACCTCTATATGCTTTATTTTATTAAACAAACTAAAATGTTATTTGTCTTATTTACATGAGAGCATGTCATTGCTCTTCCTATACGGTCACATTTACCATTTGTCATCTGCTCTCCTCTGGCATGCAGAGGAGTGATTGCATTAATGAAATGACAAATCGTGAGGAGTGATTGCCATAGCCAACTACGTCGTGCACGTCTTTATGACATGCGGAGGAGTGAGCCTATTAAATGACGCATATTTATTTTTGATTTTGTGTATTAGTGTGGATTTTTTCTTTTTTGTTGTGAAAGGTTTTGAAATGTAACTGTGGAAGAGCGATTGCAACACAGTCTGCTACTACGCTGCATGCCTGCATGTGTTTGCGGAGGAATAATCGCATTCATGAAATGTTTTATTTTGGACTTTGTGGGTTAGCTTGGAGCTTTTGCGTTCTATTGTGAAAGGCTTGAATGTAACTGTGGAGGAACAATTGCAATACAGTCGACTACACCGTGCTCGTGTTTGTGTCACCTGGAGTGAGGAGTGATCGCATTAATTAAACGACACGTCTACTTTCTTTTACTTTATTTATTGTGAAAGTTTGTGAAATGTGGAGGAGCGATTGCAAGGCAGTCGGCTATGCTGCGTGCATACATGCGTTTGCGGAGGAGCGATCACATTAATGAAATGACACGTCTTTATTTTCACGTTATGGATTAGTATGGAGTCTTTGCTTTTTGTATTTTGAAAGTTTGGAGGAGCGATTGCAAGACAGTCTGCTGAGCTGTGCACGTGTTTGTATCGCACGCGGAGGAGTGATTGCATGAATGAAATTACTTTGTTTTGACTTTGTAGTCTGGAATCTTTCTATTGTGAAATGTAATCAAAGAGGAGTGATTGCAATACAGTCAACTATGCTGTGCACGTGTTTGTATCACTTGTGGATGAGCAGTTACGTTAATAAATCGCACGTCTTTATTATGACTGAGGATTTGCTAGGTATTGTGAAAATTTGTGAAATGTAACCATGGAGGAGCAATTGCAATAGTTGGCTACACTGTGACACATTTATTTTGGATTTTGTGTATTAGTTTGGATTATTAGTTTTTTGTCGTGAGAGTTTTTGACATGTAACTGTTGAGGTGGGATTGCAACACAGTCTGCTACACCGCATGCGTGCATGTGTTTGCGGAGAAGTGATCGCATTAATGAAATGACAGCTTTATTTTGACTTTGTGGATTAGTTTGGAGCCTTTGCTTTCTATTGTAAAAGACTGTGAAATGTAGCTGTGGAGGAGCAATTGCAATAGTCTACGCTGTGCTCGTGTTTGCTTCGCATGCGGAGGAGTGATTGCAGTACATGAATTAAATGACATGTCTGTTTTGTTTGACTTTATTTATTGTGAAAGTTTGTGAAATGCAACTGTGGAGGAGTGATTGCAATACAGTCAGCTATGCTGTGCACGTGTTTGCATTGCTTGCGGAGGAGCAATCACATTAGTAAATGACTTTGTGGATTGTGGATTGTACGTATTTAACCAAGCAGACAGTGTTTTGGTCTGGACTATTTCATATCACATAATATGTTACGAAAGTATGTTTTAGAAGCTTTTGGTGAAATTTGATGAACGTATGGAACCCATCCATAGTGCATCTCCATCATGATTGCATCAATCTTCAGTGGTGGCCAATAATTCATGCCAATTATTTCCTCTTTTATCCCTTCTGACGTCGCCACACAACGGCCATCATCAGCACCATCATCACTTCTTTATTCCCGATCATGCCTGCATGCTAAAAGTGCTGAGAGGTCGGCCGTGCGTCGTTATCAAGCGGAACGCGCTGCCGGTGGCCCCTAGGGGGCGTGGTGCTGTTGTTTTGAAAAGCCCCCAAAATATCTCTGGCAAAGTCTTGAAGGTATTAATTATCGTAAAAGTGCGGCTTGCTCGCTGTCATCCATCTTAACCGGACTAAACTGACCCAATTCTGTGGCGGGCCGAGCCACCGGGATGTGTTGCGTTTGGGGGAATGAAACCTGCAACGCGCTGTTTTTGCAAGAAATCGCCTCAGAGACCCACTTAGGAGGGGAAACATCGTGCTTTGAGGCTCCCAGGTCTGATTAGTCATTTCTCAGGCAGAAGAGAAGCAAGTCAATAAGATCTGTAAGCGACCGAGTTGAAAAACACATTTTTCTCTACTTGGGGTACAAAACACTATCTCTTCATGTAAAATGCATTGCACCTTAACGCCCGAATACACGAACCCTCTAACAGCCTAACCCTCTAACACTCTAATACCTGAACGCTCTAACGCGCTAATACAGTAACCTTCTAACACGCTAATACCTGAACCATCTAACACGCTAATACCCTAACCCTATAACACTCTAACACCCGAACCCTCTAACAGCCTAACCCTCTAACACTCTAACACCTGGACCCTCTAACACGCTAATACCCGAACCCTCTAACACTCTAATACCCGAACCCTCTAACACTCTAATACCCGAACCCTCTAACACTTTAATACCCGAACCCTCTAACACTTTAATACCTGAACCCTCTAACACGCTAATACACTAACCCTCTAACAGCCTAACCCTCTAACACTTTAAAACCTGAACCCTCTAACATGCTAATACCCAAACCCTCTAACAACCTAATCCTCTAACACTCTAATACCTGAACCCTCTAACACGCTAATATGCTAACCCTCTAACACTCTAATACCCGAACCCTCTAACACTTTAAAACCTGAACCCTCTAACACGCTAATACCCAAACCCTCTAACACTCTAATACCTGAAGCCTCTAACACGCTAATACGCTAACCCTCTAACATGCTAATACCTGACCCCCCAAACACCCTAACCCTGTTTTCAGGTGTTAGCGTGTTAGGGTAGACACCAGAGGCCAGAAGCCTTTCGTAAATAAGTCAAGAATGAGTTACATTGCGTGTGTTTTACTAGTGGAGATGATCTTCTGGCCGTGGTAATCCAGGTAGCTCCTTCTAATCGACCCGTTTGTTGACAATAGCAGCATCACATCAAAGGTGCGCTAAAACTCCAAGTAGGCCAACTTGTTGTGTGCTGAGTGAGGATGTCATCATCAGATGTTATGTAAGCGGCACAGAGCTGTGAGCGCCTTTCATTCATGTGCTTCACACACAAGATGCTAGCCTCGCTAACATCAGCATGGCAGCCGTCCCAGTGCGCGCACACACACGCACGCACGCACACACTCTGCAAAGAAACTCAAACCGCCGTCAGGTCTGGAAGTTCTCCCGCCTGTAATCTCTATTTTTAGGCTACCGAGGCGCGTTTCCATCGTTTTTTTTCCTTTTTTTCCCCTTCTGTGTGACTTTCTCTCCGCCTCGTTCCCAGATCCAAGCAGCGAGACCTAAATAGCGTCATGTGACATATTCATCCAGGTGCAAACAAACATGAAGCTTGCATGCAGGCGGTGCTGGTGCGCTGTTGTAACGATCGTGTGTGTGCTGTTATTAGAGCCTCGTCTTTATGTGGCCTCACGTCAACCTACCTTGTCACCTCGCAAGACGTCGCTCATTTGCATATTTATCTCCCCTCCTCATCATCTCATACTAACTCCACGCATCCTCGACTTGCATGCGGCATATTGAAGTTATACGTTGATCCAGCCGGCACTAACCTCAACGTTACACAAAAATAGCTTCCTTTTTCGATAAGAAAATACGTTTGAAGTCCCGTTTTCACACTCAACAGCCACACAAGTGTAAAAAGAAGCGCTTCATTCAGGCAGCAGGCAATGTTTCAAGTCCCATTTTAACATTTTTAACTGCCATAACCATGTAAAAAGAAGTTTAATAAATAGACATAATCTGTTCCAGAGTCAAGCTGTGGCCATCACAAAAGATTGAAGTGTACAGGCAATGTTTTAAATCCCATTTTAGCATATTTTTACTGCCATGAAAGTGTAAAGCAGTTAACTACTGCGGATAATAATGCAAATAGTCATTTATCTCTTGCTGGGTCAAACTGTAGCTGTCATAAAAGCTTGATCTTTTTAGATAAATATGTAATTTAAGTCCCATTTTAACATTTTTAACTGCCTTAAAAGTGTAAAAAGGAGTTAACCACCGTTGATGGTTTGATAAATAGACATAATCTGTTCCAGGGTCGAGCTGTGGCCATCATGAAAGCAGTGTGAGTCCCGTTTTAGCATCCCATTCCATTCACACAGTCGTACAAGTGTAAAAAGAAGCTCACCAGCCCAATAGTCACACATAAAAACAAAAAAAAACACACCTTGATGATCACATTGTGATCCCACGTGACGAAGCAGCTAACCGCTTGCTAGCTAGAAAAGCTAACGTTCAAGCGTTTATTTGCACTCCCCACACAACAAGGGTCTCAGAAGATCCAAGTCAGAGTCCTGCACGCACAAAAGGCTGCTCCATTTGGGCGAGTTTTTCCAGAAACTTTTGGTGGAATTTTACTGTATTTTGGAGGCTCCGCTGTCTGTTTTTTTTTTTCAAGGTTATTTTTTTCAGGATTATTATTATTATTTAGTTTACTGTTACTTTTTTTTTTTATTTAAAAAATTGCTAATTTCTTCTTGACAATTTCTTCCAAATACGTTAAATATGCGTTAAATATGCGTTAAATATGCGTTAAATATGTGTTAAATATGTGTTAAATATGCATTAAATATGCGTTAAATATGCGTTAAATATGCGTTAAATATGTGTTAAATATGTGTTAAATATGCATTAAATATGCGTTAAATATGCGTTAAATATGCGTTAAATATGCGTTAAATATGCGTTAAATATGTGTTAAATATGCGTTAAATATGTGTTAAATATGTGTTAAATATGTGTTAAATATGCATTAAATATGCGTTAAATATGCATTAAATATGCGTTAAATATGCGTTAAATATGCGTTAAATATGTGTTAAATATGCATTAAATATGCGTTAAATATGTGTTAAATATGTGTTAAATATGCGTTAAATATGTGTTAAATATGTGTTAAATATGCATTAAATATGCGTTAAATATGTGTTAAATATGTGTTAAATATGCGTTAAATATGCATTAAATATGCGTTAAATATGCGTTAAATATGCGTTAAATATGCGTTAAATATGCGTTAAATATGCATTAAATATGCGTTAAATATGCGTTAAATATGCGTTAAATATGCGTTAAATATACGTTAAATATGTGTTAAATATACATTAAATATGCGTTAAATATGCGTTAAATATGCGTTAAATATGCGCACTCTGTTAACTTTACATTCACTTCCATTCGTATGATTTACACTTTTTCTGGCAATTGCTTTATTCCATCTTCCATTTTTTTTTGTGATCCGCGTCACATTCTAAAAATATAATTTAACCAGAAAACCAAGAAAAAGCAAAAATTTTAAAATTGGTTTTAATTTTATAAGAATAAAGTCAAAATATTTCAAGACATTTTTTTTTTTAATCTAACGAGAAACATTCGTAATTTATGGGAATAACGAGGAAAAATAACGTCACTTTGGTATCATCAGGATGAAATGTTAATGTTTTTAAAAGTCATGATACGCTCCTGATCAAAACCTTAAAGACCGATTGAAAAATTACTAGAATTAGCATTTTGCACATTTGGATGTAATGAGGTTTTAAGTAGAGCTACAATATGCAAAACAAGAAGGGGGGGTGAGACAAAAAGCATTTTAAGAAAGTCATTTATTGAAAACAACAATTAAAGTGAAATAGGCTGTTTATCAGCTGAATATCAAGAGAAGAAATCGTATTTTAATGAGAAAGAAGTGGGAATTTTCTGAGAATAAACTGGTAATTTTATGAGAAGTCATGATGCCATTTTAGTAGCATAGAGTTGAAATACTTCTTAAAATCTGTTTTTTTAAAGCAGTAATATTATTAGAAACAAACTAAACAAAGTAAAATTGTAATTTTTGGAAATCGGGTTGTGGAAGAAGAAGGGATGTCGATATTGGCATGAGAACGTAATATCGGTCAGTATCGGTATCGGGTGTTTTCCCGATCATGAAAACCAGATGATGATCACCTCAAGCCGAGGCCGCGGGTGGCTGCAGTGTCATTGCGCAATACGTACCGGAAACGTAATCGGTGCTGCACATTCGCGAGACAGCGCTTCTGCGAGGTCGCATGCTGTGGTAGATATTTTTCAAACGTATGATCATAAACGCTCAATAACCATACCTCATATACTTGCACCATGGATATGATGGAAGAAAAAGAATATGTTGTAATTTCTCAAATCGACATAACGTTTCTGAGTATGCATATCGCTGCCGTGAAATAGCTCGACGAACAGCGTAGCTTAAAAATAGGCCGACCGGATGTACTGTAGATGTGTTCTGCGCATGGGTACAACCGATTGCTTTTCCGGCACGTATTGCGCAGTGACATGCGGTAACAAGCTAGCTCGCTCCTGACTAACGTTATGTCTGTGGTGTCTCCTTCGGATATTCAACTTGCCATTTGCAATGACTGCAAAGGGTCGGTTGTGCGAGGCGGAACCAAGGCTTCTTCCTTCAATACTTCCAGCTCCCAGGTCGAAAGCCATCACTTGGGAAATCACAGAACGTATCAGACTGGAAAACCAGCCCTTTTCCGTCGTACGAGACGCCGGATTCACCAAACTTGCGGAGTTCCTCGAACCGCGCTTTGCCACGCCCAACCACAAGTAGCGTAGATGCTTGCGGTTGTGCAATGTTGTGTACGGCCACGTCCACAAGCTAACTGCTGATGCTCTATCCATAAGCTTCACAACATACAGTATATGTTTTGATTCCACGACAGGGGATATGTGATGTTACACCTATCGGTATCGGTTGATATTGGAATCGGAAATTGAGAGTTGGCCAATATCGGGTATCGGCAAAAAAGCCGATATCTTACATCTCTAGTTACGACATTATGGAATAACGTCAAAATATTATGGCTATAAAGTCATAATCATCAGACGAAAAGTTGCAAGAAGAAAGTTGAAAATTAAAAAAAAAAACATTCTAACGACGTAAACGTTAAAGTCGGAATATTAGAAACAAACAAAACAACATCAAATTGTAATTTTTGGGAAATTAGATTGTGGAAAAAGTTACAATTTTATGATAGTAAAGTCAAAATATTATGGCAATGAAGTCATAATTTCAAGAAGAAAGCTGAAATAGTTGAAAAATTAAAAAAAATAACAAAAATGGATCATTAAAAAAGTATTTTAGAGAATAAACTAATAATATTATGGAAATAAATGTATGTTTTAGTAGCATAGAGCCAAAATAGGAAAAAAAAATATGTTTTTAAAGTGGTAATATTAGAAACTAACCAAAATAAAATTGTAATTTTTGGAAAATAAGTTTTTGAAAAAGTTATGATACGATAATAAACGATAATAAAGTCAAAATATTATGGCTATAAAGTTCTAATAACGAGAAGAACATTTACAAGAAGAAAGTTGAAATAGGTGAAAAATCCCCCAGCAAAAGTGGAAAAAAAAGTTATAATTTTATGAGAAAAAATAAAAAATATTAGGAGAAAAAAGTTGTACTTTTACGAGAATAAACTTGAATATTATGAGGAAAAATAATGTCATTTTAATGCGATGACTTATTTTTTAAAATGTCTTTTTTTAAAAGTCACAATATTACCAACAAACAAAATAACGTTGTGATTTTTGGAAAATGTTGTGGAAAAACTTATAATGTTACGATAATAAAGGCAAAACATTATGGCAGTGAAGTCATCGTTTCATAATTTAAAAATAAATAATAAAATAATTGATAAGAAGAAAGTTGACATTTTTGGAAAATTAAAAAAAAAAAGAAACGGAAAAAAACTGAATTGTAAGAGGAAAAAGTCATATTCTAACGAGGAAAAAAGTCGTAATTTTATGAAAATAAACTCATACTATGAGAAATATAAAAAAAAATAGTGTAAAAGAAAAAAACGCTGTTATTTTACGTGAAAAAAGTCCAAATTTTTATAGGAAAAAGTTGTAATTTTTACTACAATACTCTTGTAATATTTTGAGAAGTATTGTCGTATAGAGTTGAAATATTTAAAAAATGTGTTTTTTTTAAAAAGTCGCAATATTTTTAGAAACAAAATACAGGAAAACTAGGTTGTGGAAGAAGTTCTAATGTTACAATGGAAGAAAAACAAGCTCTAATTTTAGAGATAAAAAAGTCAAAGTATGAAGAGAAGAAAGTTGCAATTTTACGAGAATATTATCAGCAAAAATGATGTCATTTTAGTAGCAAACAAAATGAAATAAAGCCCAAATATTATGGGAATAGATTAGATTGTATTATATTACAAAAGTAAAATTTATGAAAATTATTTCAAAAGAAAGGTTAAAAGACAGCAAAAATATGGAAAAAAGGGCGAAGCAGATACTAATTATCGGCTTTTTTCACCAACGTGACAAAGCTGAGATGCAGTTTTTTCTTGAAATATCAAAGTGAGACACGAGGCTCTCGCTGGAAAAGCGTTTGGACACCCCCGCCTTGGCGTTATAGGAGGGACACAGCGCCACCTGTCGCTTTGGCGTCCGCTTTGCGGCCTGCAAACCTGCGGCCACGTGGGTAAAATGTCTTTTTTTAAGGATCATTTTTGCGTAAAAAGACAAAGCGAGCGTTTGATTTGATGTGGGGAAGGAAGGCAAAAAGCGAGATAAGGCGTCATAATCCTTTACTTCCTGCAAATACGCCAGGGATGTCATTTATTGGCTGTTAGAAAGTGTTGCTGTTTTTCATCCCCTGGAAGTCTTTGTGCTGTCATTCCGCCAAGAAGCCAAAAGACTCGTCAAAACAATCAGAGAGACGCGAAGAAATGGAATGAAAGCAGCGTCGTTCCTCCCTGCGGCTCCTGGCGGACCTGCCAACATGGCGGCGCTGGCTCTCTTTTGTGAGCGTGTGTGTTTTTTCTTAACACATGAGTGGGTTTAATTGGCTTCATCAGGGGCGGCGGCGGCGGCGGGGCTGATATCAATAGAGCGGGAGGCGAAGCGCGGCAGGTTTCTACAGGCGTAATTTCATCGGGATCATCCGCAATTGGCTCTCCCGCCCGTTTCCATTAGCCTGCGAGCAGGCCTGAAACAAACCAGGGCGGATCAATGAGAACGTGCGGCGGCGGCGGTGGCGGTGGCGGCGGAGAAAGAAAAAAAAAAAGTGTAACGAGGAATCGCTGCAGTCTGGTTTTCACGGTCGAGTGCTTCAAATGAAAATGTGAAGCCCGAAAAGACAAGAATATATTTGAAATTCAACTTTTCATTGGCGACAATACCGTTTTTATCATAGGACATGAGAGGGAAAGGTCAAACTGTTCCAAGGTCAAACTGTGGCCATCATAAAAGTATGCAGGCAATGTTTCAAGGCACATTTTAACCATTTTAACACTGTCATCCAAGTGTAAAAAGAAGTTAAGCACCGTTAGCGTTGAAGTGGCAAAAACGTCTTCAAACGCATTCGACTCGAAAGACGACAGCAAAAAAATTGCAGTCTGCGACATTTTTAAACATACTTATCAGTAAAAAATAAAAAATAAATAAATGAAAGCCACTGCGCTCACCATGCTAGTGCGTAAGTTAGCATACGGTGGGCTTGAGGTCTCGTGTGCTTTGCTAAGAACGCGATTTCTGCGTCTTTTTAGTCAATTTTGTCCGACATCGGACTTAATTAGAAGCTTTGCTACACTCCCAGTGTGATGCGGTAGACTGGTACTAGTACAGTACTACATACGGTATGTACTAGTACAGTACTACATACAGAATGTACTAGTACAGTACTACATACAGTATGTACTAGTACAGTACTACATACGGTATGTACTAGTACAGTACTACATACAATATGTACTAGTACAGTACTACATACGGTATGTACTAGTACAGGACTATATACGGTATGTACTAGTACAGTACTACATACAGTATGTACTAGTACAGTACTACATACGGTATGTACTAGTACAGTATTACATACGGTATGTACTAGTACAGGACTATATACGGTATATACTAGTACAGTACTACATATGGTATGTACTAGTACAGGACTACATACAATATGTACTAGTACAGTACTACATACGGCATGTACTAGTACAGTACTACATACAGTATGTACTAGTACAGTACTACATACAGTATGTACTAGTACAGTACTACATACGGCATGTACTAGTACAGTACTACATACGGTATGTACTAGTACAGTACTACATACAGTATGTACTAGTACAGTACTACATACGGTATGTACTAGTACAGTACTACATACAGTATGTACTAGTACAGTACTACATACGGCATGTACTAGTACAGTACTACATACGGTATGTACTAGTACAGTACTACATACAGTATGTACTAGTACAGTACTACATACGGTATGTACTAGTACAGTACTACATACGGCATGTACTAGTACAGTACTACATACGGTATGTACTAGTACAGTACTACATACAGTATGTACTAGTACAGTACTACATACGGCATGTACTAGTACAGTACTACATACAGTATGTACTAGTACAGTACTACATACGGTATGTACTAGTACAGTACTACATACAGTATGTACTAGTACAGTACTACATACAGTATGTACTAGTACAGTACTACATACGGTATGTACTAGTACAGTATTACATACGGTATGTACTAGTACAGGACTATATACGGTATATACTAGTACAGTACTACATATGGTATGTACTAGTACAGGACTACATACAATATGTACTAGTACAGTACTACATACGGCATGTACTAGTACAGTACTACATACGGTATGTACTAGTACAGTACTACATACAGTATGTACTAGTACAGTACTACATACGGTATGTACTAGTACAGTACTACATACAGTATGTACTAGTACAGTACTACATACGGTATGTACTAGTACAGTATTACATACGGTATGTACTAGTACAGGACTATATACGGTATATACTAGTACAGTACTACATATGGTATGTACTAGTACAGGACTACATACAATATGTACTAGTACAGTACTACATACGGCATGTACTAGTACAGTACTACATACGGTATGTACTAGTACAGTACTACATACAGTATGTACTAGTACAGTACTACATACGGTATGTACTAGTACAGTATTACATACGGTATGTACTAGTACAGGACTATATACGGTATATACTAGTACAGTACTACATATGGTATGTACTAGTACAGGACTACATACAATATGTACTAGTACAGTACTACATACGGCATGTACTAGTACAGTACTACATACGGTATGTACTAGTACAGTACTACATACAGTATGTACTAGTACAGTACTACATCTCAATCGTCAATCCAAAGTCTTTGTAAAAATGCTGATGTTTTGATGCAAGTCTTGCATTGGATGAGTTAAGTAAAAATGTCAAGAATCAAAATGTGTCAAAATACGCTTTTTTAATGTTGTTGTTGTTTTTTGAATCATTCAAAACTCACCCATTGCCATGAAAAGCGGCATGAGACGTCTCGGCTGCTTTTTTACAGCCACACAAGCAGCAAATGTTGCAAACCCAGATGATGAAATCAACCAAGAATCAATTGTGTGTGTGTGTGTGTGTGTGTGTGTGTGTGTGTGTGTGTGTGTGTGTGTGTGAGACTCTTTCACACACCAGCTGTTGGTTGGCTCGTGTCGCCGCCGTAATGACTTTTTTTTCTTTGCTCTCTCAATCGGCAGCTGCAGCACAAAACACAAAAACCTTCCATTGAGTTGAATCCCGTCGCTGTTAGCGCCGCGCTACCCTTTGTCGCCTGACAACCGCGCTAAAATGCTGAGGACGAGAACAAGAATTTTATTGTCCTTTGAGTCGCAGTGCAAAATGAAAAAGACCATTTTCCGCATTGCTGCCGCATTTTCCGTTCATTGTTAGCCTACGCTTTGTACCGCGTGGAAACCAGCCATGAAACGATGTAAGCGATTATCGCAGCGTTTGAAGATGCAGTCGGGTGCAACGATACGACATGACGACGGTTCGCTACGTACCTCGCTTTTAAGGTCACCGTTCGGTTCATTTTGGGTGGACGTAGCGCAGTTTGGGAACATGCAAAACTGCTTAACTTTTTTAGATGTTTACAATGAAACTTAAAAACTGTTTCCAATTAACAGTCCAATAAATGAAATTCTCAATTCAAATATCATAAGTGCCGTTACACCCGCTCGAACTGTACGTCGGAGAGACCATTGAGCAATCAATAGTTGCCATTTTATCTTAGCTGGTCTCTCCGGTGGGAGAACTTTCCACTGAAATTGGCTTTTGGCACTTTTACAAGATTAGTAATATTAAATCAGAGTATTATGAGAAAAGTTAGAATTTTACAGGATTAAAGTTGTAATATGAGGAGGAAAAAGTCTGAATTTTACAAGAATAAAGTCTTGTAATATTGTCACAAAATTGGTCTTTTTAAAAGAAGAATAAAGTCGCAACATTTATGAGACAAAGACGGGAATTTTACAAAGACTAAGTCGCAATATTATCAGGAAAAACTTGGCATTTTACAAGAATAAACTCTCATAATATTATGAGAAAACGTCAGATTTTTACAGAAATAAAGTCGTAATATTACAAGAAAAAAGTTGGACTATTTGGAGGAATACGTTGTGATCTTACAAGAATAAAGTTGTAATATTATGGGGAAAAATGCTAATTTTATGAGAAAGTCGGAATATTGTGGAAAAAAAAAGTCAGAATTTTGAAAGAGTCAAGTCGTAATACGAGGAAAAAGTTGTACGTTTATGAAAATAAAGTCTCATAATATGACAAAAGATTGAGAGTTTTACAAGGATTATTTTGTAATATTATCAGGAAAAAGTGGTCATTTTACAAGAATAAAGCTGTAATTTTATAAGGAAAAAGACGAAAATTTTACAAAGAGTAAAAAAAAAAGTCAGAATTTTACAAGAATAAAGTGTCAATATTTAGGAGACAAAGTCGGGAATTTTACTCATAAAAATAATATGACAAAAGGTCGAGAAGTTTACAATGATTAAGTTGTATTATTGTGAAGAAAAAGTGGTCATTTTACAAGAATAAAGCTGTAATATGAGGAAAAAGATGAAAATGTAACAAATATTATGTCATTATATTATGAGGAAAAAATTTTACAAGAATAAAGTCTCATGACATTATGAGAAAAATGGGTAATTTTACAAGAATAAAGTCAGAATATTTGGAGGAAAACCTTGTGATCTTACAAGAATAAAGTTGTAATACAATGAGAGAAAAATAGCTAATTTTAGAATAAAGTCATCATATTGTAGGGAAAAAAGTAATTTGAGGAAAAAGTTATACATTTACAAGAATAAAGTCTCGTAATATTATAAGAAAAGAGAATTTGACAAGGATGAAGTTGTAATTTTATGGGGAAGAAGTGGTCATTTGCAAGGCCATCATATTGTGAGAAAACGTCACAATTTGATGAGAATAAAGTTGCAGTTTTATGGAAAAAGTTGAGAATTTGACAAGGCTTAAGTTGCAATATTGTGAGAAAAAGTTGTAATCTTACAACATATAAATTTTAAAAATTATGAGGAAGAAATATGCAAATTTTCTAAGAAAAGCTGTAATATTGTGAGGAAAAAGTCTGACTTTTACAAGAATAAAGTTGGAATATTACGACTAAAAGTAGGAATTTTACAAGAATCAAATCTCATATTATTATAAATTTTAAAAAATGCTAATTTTACAAGAATAGAGCCGTAATATTATGAGAAAAAAGTCAGAATTTTACAAGAATAAAGTTGTAATGACCAAAAGGAGGACTTTTCCAAGAAAATAAAGTCTCATGATGTTATGAGAAAAAGTGGTAATTTTACAAGAAAAAAGCTGTAATATGAGAAAAAGTGGGAAACATTACAAAGATGATGGTGTTGCATTATGAGGAAAAAGAATAAAGTCCTAATATTATGAGGAACACATTTTACAAGAATAAAGTTGTAATATTAGGAGGAAAAAGTGATCATTTTCTGAGAAAGTCGTAATAATGTGAGAAAAGTCAGGATTTTAGAGGAATGAAGTTGCAGTCTTATGAGAGAAAGTCGAGAATTTTACAAGGGTTAATTTGCAATATTATGAGGGGAAAAAGTAGGAATTTTACAGGAATAAAGTCTGGTAATATTATGAGAAAAAGAGTTAATTTTACAGGAATAAAGTCTGGTAATATTATGAGAAAAAAGTCAGGGATTTTACAAAGATGAAGTTGTTATATTATGAGGAAAAAGTCTGAATTCCACAAGAATAAAGTCGTAATATTACGACAAAAACTCGCAACTTTACAAGAATAAATTTGCAATATTATAAGAAAAAGTTTGGAATTTTCCAAGAATTGTCGTAATATTACGAGAAAAATTCTTAACTGTCCAAGAAGAAATGATGAATATTACGAGGAAAAGTCCTAGTTTGGCAAGAACAAAGTTTGCTTTCAGCAAGGCGGAGGCTGCTTCATGTTTTGGATCGGAATCATCGGGAGAAAGCCGGTAGGCCCTTTGTGGTCATTGAAGGTGCGAGAATGATCTCAGCAAAATGACCTCAGAGTTTCTGACTGATGACTTTCTTCCATGGAACGATATGATGAACCGTACCTTCTGGAGCAAAGTCATGCATGGCAACGCACCAGCTCATGATGCAAGGAACTGACCTGAAGACATGAAGGGGGTCCACTGTATTGTCTTCTAGGATGCACATGTTCATTATTGCGTTTGTAATATTTGGAAAATAAGTCATAGTATGAAGTGAGCTGTACGCAGTGCGCCACATGGCGCAATAAAGACATGTGGGTACAATAATAATAATAATATCACATAAAACACACTGGAAAAGCCTCGGAGCTCAAATTTCAGCTGGTGAACGTGCATGCGCACGTGAAGGACAAGCGTGCGCGGATGGAAAACCCTGCTACTCAACGAATGACTTCATTCAGATTCTCCACGCCGCATCGCCTCAGCTTGGCCTCGGACTCCGGCTGGAGGGAATATTTTCCTCCTCTCGCTTTTTCACGGCTGCTCTTTGCTCGGCCGACACTTTACGTCCTCGCCGGGCGTCAAACGTCGTATGCGCACACGCGCCGCTCGTAACCTTCCACTTCCACTGCTGTGACCTTTCTGCAGGTGCCAGCAAACATCATGGCAGCTGAAGGTCAAACGTCACAAGGCCGGCTTGGGAGGACGAGCACCACTTTTTCTCATCGTGTTTCCACGTTACTCTTGGAAAACGACCAACTTATGACTTTTTTCACTTCATGCTTGTAAAATGATGACTTTTCCTCCTAATGTTACCTTATTCTTGGAAATGTACACGTTGTTCTCATCACATTACTTTGTTTTTGTCAAATGACCTTGTTTTTTCCTGACATTACCGCTTTATTCTTGT
The DNA here is from genome assembly GCF_027744805.1 of Dunckerocampus dactyliophorus. Taxonomy (NCBI): domain Eukaryota; kingdom Metazoa; phylum Chordata; class Actinopteri; order Syngnathiformes; family Syngnathidae; genus Dunckerocampus; species Dunckerocampus dactyliophorus. The sequence goes on from NC_072822.1 coordinate 33,696,605, forward strand.
AAAATTACGACATTCATTCTTAATGACAACAATTCTTGGAAAATCTGGCTTTTTTTCCTAATAAAACAAAAAGTTTATTCTTGTAAATGATGACTTTTCTAATAATGTAACAACATCATCCTTGTAAAAATAAAAATTCTCCTAACATTATGACTTTATTGTTGTGAAGTTACACATTTTTCCTCAATTGTAAAAGACACAATTTTCTCATATTCGGGCTATATTCTGTGAGTTTTTCCTCATCATAATGCATTTTTATGTTTGTAAAATATTTATTTTTTCTCCTAATATTACAACTTTATTCTTGTAAAATTAATTAAAATATATATTTAATTATGACTTTATTTTGATGTAACATTATCTTGTTTTTCATCACACTACGACTTTATTCTTGTAAAACGTTTCTAATATAGTACAATAGTATATAGTACTTTAGTATATACTAGTACTTTTTCTAATAATCTAAAAACTCTGTTTTTGTAAAATTGTGACATTTCAAATAATGTAACGGCATTATCCATCCGTCCGTCCATCCATCCGTCCATCCGTCCGTCCGTCCATCCATCCATCCATCCATCATGCCACTTGTCCTCATTAGGCGAGAGGCGTACCTACGGACAATTTAGAGTCACGAATTAACCTAACATGTGGGAGGAAACCGGACAACCCGGAGAAAACCCACGGGGAGAACATGCAGACGCCACACAGAGACGCCCAAACGGACATTTGAACCCTGGTCTTCCCCATCTCCTGACTGTGCGGCCAGTGCGACTTCGTACAAATTAAAAATGAGAAATTTTTCTCATGATATTATGACTGTGTACTTTTACGGCTTTTCATCATAATATTACAACGCTGTTCTTGTAAAAGGATGACTTTTTCTTCTATTCTTGTAAAATTACAACATTTCTAATAATATAATGACTTACTTAAAATCGGACTTTTTCTAATCATTTCAAAACTTTACGTTTGTTTCTATTTTTAACAATGTAAGGACAGTATCCTTGTACGGTATTTTATTTTCTCATAATATCACGACTTTATTCTTGTAAAATTACCAATTTAACATGATAGGTTTTGCTCATAATATTAAGACTTGATGCTTTTAAATGAGGACTTTTTCCTTATAACATTACAAATTTATTTCTTTCAAAATTCGGACTTATTGTCATAATATTACAATATTATTCTTGTAAAGTTACAACATTTCTAATTATATAACAACATTTGAAGGCTGTTCCAAGACCCCACTTTGGAAAGGCCGACCACATCTCCATATTCCTTTATCCATACAGACAACTTCTTAAACAAGCTCCAGCCACAAGGGTGGCTGGACTTGGGGAGCACACAGGACTCACCTCTCATGGTGACATCAGCTGATGTGTTCAGGGTTCTGAACAAAACAAACCCACGAAAAGCAGCAGGACCAGACAACATCTCAGGACGTGCACTTCGGGTTTGCTCATCAGAGCTAGCTGATGTGCTTGCTGACATATTTAACCTGTCGCTTGCACAAGCATCTGTACCGACCTGCTTTAAGTCCACCACCATAGTGCCCGTACCCAAGAAGAGCAACGTGACCTGCTTGAATGACTATCGCCCTATAGCACTCACTCCTATTGTTATGAAGTGCTTTGAAAGAATAGTCATGACCCACATCAAAAAGAGCATCCCGGCCACTGTGGACCCTCTACAGTTTGCATATCACCAGATCCGGTCCACGGATGATGCAGTCAACACTGCCATCCACACAGCCCTTTCTCACCTACAGGGCCAGGACACATATGTCAGAATGCTATTTATAGACTATAGCTCTGCTTTTAATACAGTCTGTCCCCACAAACTCACAAATAAGCTCCTCACACTTGGCCTGTCTCCCTCCCTCTGTAACTGGGTGTTTAACTTTCTAACAGGCAGGCCCCAGTCAGTCAGAGTCCACAATCGCACATCCAGCTCAAGAATTGTGAGCACTGGGACCCCACAGGGGTGCGTGCTGAGTCCGCTCCTCTACACGCTCTTCACCTACGATTGCGTGGCCTCCCAGAACAACACCAGCATCATTAAATTTGCGGATGACACTACAGTCATCGGACTGATCACTGGTGGTGTTGAAACATCATACAGAAGAGAGGTGGCGGACCTCATAGCTTGGTGTCGTGATAACAATCTCCTTCTCAATACAGATAAGACTAAAGAGATGATCATCGACCCAAGAACAAGGGAAAAGGAGCCGCATAGACCCCTGTTTATTGATGAGACTGAGGTGGAGAGGGTGAAAACCTTCAAGTTCCTTGGCACACACATCAGCGAGGACCTCACCTGGTCTCACAACACCCAACAAATTCTGCAGAAGTCCCAAAGGAGACTGTACTTCCTGAGAAGACTGAGGAAATTTGGCATGTCCACCACAATCCTGAGTTGCTTCTACAGATGCACTATCGAAAGTGTCCTTACCGCCTCCATCACTGTTTGGTACGGTAACTGTACAACACGTGATAGGAAGGCACTCCAGCGGGTGATCAAGACCTCACAGAACATTGTTGGGGCAGCCCTCCCCTCACTGCAAGACATTTATAAAACTTGAGTCCTACGAAGAACACACAACCTCATCAAGGACAGCACACATCCACAACACTCATTATTCACACTCCTACCGTCAGGCAGACGCTACAGGAGTTTGAAGTCCAGGACCACAAGGCTGGCAAACAGCTTTTACCCACAGGCCATCAGGCTTCTCAACGAAGCACTCGCACACGCCGCACGCAACACACGCACACACTCATAGCACTTTATTTATTTATTTGTATTATTTATTTGTATTAATGTCTCTTCTGTTGTTGTTGCTTAATTTATTGGTATTTATGTTTATGTGTTTATGTTTCTTATGTTCTTATTCTTTCTTGTGTTTTCTTTCTTTTCTTGGGAGAATGAACAGAATAAGAATTTCATTGCATGGTATAACTGCTGTTTTACCATGCACATGACAATAAAACTCTTCAATCTTGAATCTTGAACATTATTCTTGTCAAATTATGACTTTTCCTCACTTGTAAAATCAAGACTTTTTCTCATCATATCACAGCTTTATTCTTCTCAAATTACAACTTTTTCTCATAAAGTTATGATTTTATGCTTGTAAGATGACACATTTTTGTCAAATTATTAAAGATTGTGACTTTTTCCTCATAATGTGACAACTCTTTTTCATAATATTCCAGCTTTATCCATCCATCCATTTTCTATACCGCTTCTCCTCATTCAGGTCGCCAGGCATGTAGGCAGCCAGGCAGCTGGTACACCCTGGACTGGTGGCCAGCCAATGGCAGGGCACATATAGACAAACAAGCATTCACACTCACATTCATACCTATGGACCATTTAGAGTCTCCAATTAACCTCACCTGCATGTTTTTGGGAATGTGGGAGGAAGCCGGAGTACCCTGAGAAAACCCCCCCACACACACGGGGAGAACATGCAAACTCCACACAGAAATGCCCAGGGGAGAATCGAACCCAGGTCTTCCCGATCTCTAGGATGTTCCTGTGTTGGCCAACATGCTAACCACTAGACCACCGTGCGGCCCGCTCATCATAATAATAATAATAATAATAACAATAATAATAATATAATAATAATAATCATTATTGTAAAATTCTGTTTTTTTTCCACATATCATACTTTATTCTTGTAAATGTATCATATTTCTAATAAAAGTACAGCTTTATTCTCGTAAAATAAAAAAAATTGTTCTCATAATATTAAGATTTTAATCTTTTAAAATTACAACATTTCTAATAATTTAATGACTTTATTCTCGTAAAATTAGGACTTTTCCTCACTTGTAAAATTAAGATTTTTTTCATAATATTACAACTTTATTTTTTTTAAATTAAAAGACTTTCTCACTAATATTACGACTTTTTTTTACAGTTTTTTTGCACAACAGTACCACTTTATTGTTGTCAAATTACAACATTTCTAATAATATTGAGAATTTATAAATGTATTCATAAATATAGATAATTATTTTATTCTTGTAAAATGACCAATTTCAAATGATGATTTTTGCTCTCAACATTACGACTTTATGCTCGTAAAATGCTGACTTTTCCCTGAAATGATTAACAATTGCAACTTTTTCTCATAATAGTGCACCTTTATTCTTGTAAAATAAAAAACATCTCACTAATATTAGAGCTTCATTCTTGTAAAATGATCTATTTCTTGCATGAGTACAACTTTATCCTGTAAAATGACAACATTGCTGATAACATTGCCAATTGGTTCTTGCAAAATTCTGACTTTACTCTTGTAAAATTACTGATTTAAAATGACAATTTTTGCTCATAACATTGCGACTTCATGCTTGTAAAATGACGACCTAGTTCTTGTCCAATTTTTGTCATATTTTTGTAACTTTATTTTTGTGAGATTGCAACTTTTTTTTGCAATACCGTGAATGTATTCTTGTAAAGTTCTCACATATTCTCACATAATACTTTATGGTTGTCAACAGCAGACACAACGAGCTCGGATGCGTGCATTTATGAAGAAAGAAGAAGCAGCACACGGGTTCACGTCTCGTCTTGAAAGTTAGCACCGTGTTAGCAAGCTGGAAGGAGCAGAGTTGTTAGCAGCGCTCCACGGAAGGGGACTTCCCGATCGACAAGCGCGTCGTCCGAGTGGCCCGCATCGCCCGTGTCGGTCGTCTATGAAATAAAAAAAAGTTGTCACCGGGAAATCCGTCTCTGGGAAATTGGCGCTAATGAGCGTTGCTTCCCCTTGGGCCACCTGTGCTTGCGACAGTCTCATGTTTATTCCGTGCTTCCTAAAGCTCATTAGGGACCCGGAGTTGGTCCGAGTCCGAGTGACAGGCTGGAGGGAGATGAGAAAGAGCATCAGCAGATGTTGATCTCGATGTTCCGTGCCAGGGTTACAACTACGACAACCATCATGCTGGCTTCCACTATTTCTTGCTACCAAACATTGTGGGTACAGCGTGACCACCACGTACTCACCCCTCCAGGATGCACATTTTTTTAGCTCTTGTGGCTGTAGGCAACCTCCCGATGGGTGTGTTTTATTTTTATTGTAGTGGTGCTGTGTAAGAGGCACAGGTGTTTTTGTTCCCCTGAGTGACGGGATGATACCACGCCATACGAAAACATCTCCATCACGTCCGTCAGCTCCGTAAACCACAAATACGTTCCGACAGAAGTTCCCCCATCGATTGGCGCCGCACGCCGCCCCTCAGCTGATGTTGATTGACAGCTTCGCCTCATTCAGGCGCAGACGCCGGCTCGGGATTATCGACGGCCGCCCGCCGAGGGGATCAATCAACATCACTTAGGCGCCGCCGGTCGTCGTTCCGTCGCCGGGTCTGTCGGATCGTTTTGTCACACGGATGCTTTGGTTTTTTTTACACCGCTGGCTTCCCGAAATCCTTTCACTCTCACAAAGCGTGCATGGAAGTGATTGACGTGCGTCATCAGGAGTGTCAGCATTTGAACCTTTTCTCTTTACCGTTCAACTCCTTTTCCTCCTTTTTCTTGTGTTTTTCTTGTACTAGTGCGCCACTACGGCCCCCCGGACACTCATTCCTCTCCCTAAACACACCAAAAGGTACATTTTCATATCAAGTATTAGATACGGTATATTTGGGGTATTTTTTATATCAATTTCTAGTTATATTTGGGGTATTTTCATATCAAATAGTTCATATACACATATATATTTATATATTAATATACAGTATATACGGTATAGATTATATATTTTTTTCTATTTTAAAAATCTATTTATATTTTTTGGTATTTCATATCTAACATAGTTGTATTTTGGGTATTTTCATTTTTTTAAATCCTAGTTATATTTTGGGTATTTTCATATCAATTACTAGTTGTATTTGCGGGTATTTTTATGTCAAATACTAGTCGTATTAAGGGTACTGTATTTTCATTAAAAAATGTAGTTGTATTTTGGGTATTTTTATATCAATTACTAGTTAAATTTGCAGTATTTTTAATATCAAATCCTAGTTATATTGTGTGTATTTTCATATGAAATACGCGTTAAGTTGGTGTGTTGTCATCTCAACCACTGTTGGAGGTCCAGCTCTGCTGGTTACATTTCATTATTTACATAACGATGACGAGTTGTATTTACAGTATTTTCATATCCAAGGTGCGCTACTGTAGTTCTATTTGGGGGGTTTTGAAGCCTTCGAAGGCCAGTAAAGGTTAAAAAAACAAAAAAAAAAAAAAAAGACAAAAAAGGAAAAAAAGTCTTACTTTTATTTTTTTTTTGTTTAAAAAATAAAAATAAAAAATAAATAATAATTTTTCAAATTAACACCAAGACAAAATGGGAAAAAAAAATATTGTTTAACTTTTTTGTTATATTTTCTTAAATTAAAAAATAAATAACAAATAACGATTATTTTGATAGTTTTTTTATTAAAAAAGTAAATAAAACAATAAATACGTTAAAAAAATGTCATAAGAGTTATTATTGTTATTATTATTATTATTATTATAAATAACAAATAATATTTATTATATTTTTATTTGTATATTTTGTATTCTAAAAAGTAAATACAAAGTAAAAAAAGTAAAAAAAAACAAGACAAAAAAGAAAAAAAGTCTTACTTTTAGTAATTTTTTTTGTTAAAAATAAAAATAAATACAAATAATTGTATTTATATTTGTATTTTTTATTTAAAATATTTATTTTAAAAAAGGAAAACAAGACAAAAAAAGGAAAAAAAAATGTCTTACTTTTAAAAATGTTTGTATTAAAAAAAATGATTTATATTTGTATTTTTTAAATTTAAATATATATATATATATATATATATATATATATATATATTTTTTTTTTTAATTAAAAAAATACAAATATAATACAAATATATATATATATATGTGAAAAAAGTAGACCAAAAAGAGAAAACCAAGAATGTTGTTTTCCTGGCATGCGCTGATGAACATTAAACATGTGCAGCAGTGGACAAACGCAGCAAAGCACTTGAGCACGAGAGGCGCCGGCATGATTTATTCCATCATTGGGGGTGTGGGGGGGTGGGGGGATGATGTTAGGAGATGATTTATGGCTCACTTTGTGTTGGGCACAGCGTGCTTATGTTGGTATGCGCGCCCAGTTGTGTTGCTGCTGCTGCACGGCTTACAGTCAAAACAGGCTTACGACTGTAACACCATGGAGTGTGTGTGTGTGTGTGTGTGTGTGTGTAGGTGTGTGTGCGTGCGTGTGTGTGTGTGTTGCCAATGCGTCAAATGCGTAAAAGAGGAGGCTCCTGTGTTGCGGTCGTAATTCATAACCCGGCCGACGAGCTCCAATGCTAACGGTTAGAAAGTGTGAGAACTACAAACTCACAGTGAAACATCACAGCATATCATAGAAACCCCCTGGTGGCTGTGAAGCGGTCATGGTCGAGGTGTAACACGATGCCGTAACGAGGGATGGGTACGTACAAAGTCACGGTTGGCTTTGTTTCGGGTACGGCATGGAAAGAAAATGCCAGACGCAAAAGTGTAAACAGCTTTTGTGTGCCTTTGGAAAATGAAATATGAAGGAACTGCAAACTGCTAGCAGGTAAATACCTGCTCTCATTATGTTTTCATTCTCATCAAAACATACCACTGCAACGCTTTTTTACTTCAATAATGTTCTTACCACTTTATTCTCAGAATATTAGGACTATTCTTGTAAAATGATGCTTTTTCTCATAATATTATGTCTTTATTCTCTCCTCATATTATGACTTTATTCTTGTAAGATTATGTCTTTTTGTCATAATACTACAACTTTATTCTCATAATATTGCAACTTTAGTCTTGCAAAATGACGACTTTCTCCGAATATTACAGCTTTATTTTTGTAAAGTTACGACTTTCCTAATATTGCAATTTTGTTGTCGTAAAATTGAGACTTTTTCCTCCTTCCTAGTTTTTATTCTCCCAGAATACGCCGACTTGTTTCTTGTAAAATCACGAATGTTTCTCATAATATTCCGACGTTTAAAATGGTAGTAAAATGATGTCTCTTTGTCGTAATATTACAACTTTATTCTCATAATATCACGACTTTGCTCTTGTAAAATGATGACTTTTTCTCGTAAAATGACGGCTTTATTTTATTTTTTTATAAAATTATAAAAGTCATCATATTTATGCGACATGTATAAAACTTGTAATATTATGACTTTATTCTCATAATATTGCAACTTTTCACCTAATATTATGTCTTTGTTCTCTCATAATATTACCACTTTATTCTTGTAAAATTACAACTTTTTCTCATAATATTTGGACTTTATTGTCATGATTTTTCTCCTGATATTACAACATTCCGACTCTTTCTCATATTACAACTTTGTTTTAGTAATATCATTACTTTATTCTTGTAAAATGACAGCTTATTCTCACAATATTACATCTTTATTCTCGTCAAATTTCCATTTTCTCATAATATTACAAATTTAGCCTCATAATATTACAAACCTGTTTTTTTTTTACTACAACTTTGTCCTCATAATATTCCGTCTTTATTCTCTCATAATATTGCCACTTTAGTCTTGTAAAAATATTTTTTTCCTGGTAATGTTACAGCTTTATTCTCGTAATATTACAAGTCGTAAAATTACCACTTTTTCTCATAACATTATGACTGTGAAATTATGACTTTTTATCGTGACACTACAATTTTATTTGCGGAAAATGAAGAGTTTTTCTGATAATACTTTTACAATAAAATTGTTATACTTTCTTGTCAAATTCAGATTTTTCTGGTAATAAAAATGCTGACCTTTTTTTCATCGACGGGTAACTTTTTTTTCCCTTGGTAAAATTGCAACTTCTTCCTCATATTACCACTTTTCCTGTAAACTTTTTTCCTTGTTCGTGTAAACATTGCAATATGTTCTAGTAAAATTATTACTTTCATGAAAAATTACAGCTTTTTTTCTTGCAAAATGACTTTTTTTGTTGTAACATTCCGACTTTAATCTTAAGCTTAAAAATTTCAATCAAATTAATCACAGTTTTCAAATGAATTAATCATGATTAATCACCATTTGCAACTTTGTGTGAAATATGCCCTTTTTGCTGCATTTATAAGAAAAACATACAGTAAATGAGAGGACACAAGTGAATATATTTGGAAGTATTAACAGCTCCAAATGAACTGACAATTTAAATCATGCGTCTGAAAATGTGTCTGACGCTCTTCACTTTAATAAGTAGCACAACATTGGAATCACACTTCAACGCTGTTATTATGAGCCATTGAGGGGTTGTGTTCAAATAACAATATCCACGGTTTTTCTTTGGCTTTCTGTTGCTTTAGATCACACATGCACACGTAATAAAGACGTTGTTGTGATGTTTGGAGTGCACCTGATTGCACCTCGCTGTAGTCAAGTGACAATGAGGAAGTGTGGTTCCGAGGAGGACCACAGACGTGTTTGGGAGTTGGAGATACACCTGAGTGGTGTGAAAAGCCCCCTTACGCATTTCTTTTTGTTTTGCATTTTTGTCACACGTAAATGTTTCAGATCATCCAACAAATTAAAATATTAGTCAATGACAACACAACTGAACACAAAATGCAATTTTTAAATGAAACTTTTTATTATTAAGGGAGAAAAAAAATCCAAACCTACTTGGCCCTGTGTGGAAAAGTGATGACCCCCCCTGTGAAAACATAACTGAGATTAATGGAGGTCTATCAGTCTGGAAAAGGTTATAAAGCCATTTCTAAAGATGTGGGACTCCAGCACACCACAGTGAGAGCCATTGTCCATAAATGGTGAAAACATGAAACAGTGGTGAACCTGCCCAAGAGTGGCCGGCCAACCAAAAAATGACACCGAGAGCACATCCAAGGGGTCACAAAAGACCCCACAACAACATCCAAAGAACTGCAGGCCTCACTTGCCTCAGTTAAGGTCAGTGTTCATGACTCCACCATAAGAAAGACACTGGGCAAAAACAACCTGCATGGCAGAGTTCCAAGACCAAAACTATAATCACGTATAAATTAAACAAGCAAAGCAAAATAGGAGAGTTAAGAAAAATAAGCAAATACAATAAGAGTAAATGAATAAATACGTAACAGATCACTTTAATTTCAATAATACATAACAAATAATGATAATGCATAATAATTATACATAAGTTAATAAGTCCAGTCCTGTCCGTCTCTGCCATGTTGAAAAGCCAACAGGTTTTGATGATTTGAAACATTAAAGTGTGACAAGCATGCAAACAAAACAAAACAAATCAGGTAGGGGGCAAACACTTTTTCACACCACTATACGCTCCTGATCAAAATCTTAAGACCAGTTGAAAACTTGCTAGAATTAGCATTTTGCACATTTGGATGTTAATGAGGTTTTAAGTAGAACTACAATATGCAAAACAAGAAGGGGGAGTGAGACAAAAAGCATTTTGAAAAGTAATTTATTGAAAACAACAATTAAACTGAAATAGGCTGTTTATCAGCTGATCAAAAGTTTAAGACCATCGCTCAAAAAATAACAAAAAACTCTCCAAACCAGAACAAAACATGTTCTCAGTAGGACTCAGTAATGAGGAGCTCCACCGTTCTTGGTCTGGAACTGATGGCCATTTTTATAAACTTCCCTTGCCATCCATCCCCAAATGTTCTCTATGGGATTTAAATGAGGGGGACATGCAGGATGGTCCAAAAGAGTGATGTTATTCTCCCTGAAGAAGTCCTTGGTCAAGCCAGCATTGTGAACTGCAGCGTTGCATCTGCCGTTTGACGACCCTGCACCACCTGAAGCTCCGGTGTTCCACTGAATGAAAAAGCACCCCAGACCATGAAGGACCCCCCTCCACTGTGCCGGGTAGAAAACATCTCAGGTGGGATCTCCTTGTCATGCCAGGAACGTTGGAAGCCATCTGGACCGTCAAGGTTACATTTGTTCTCATCAGAGAATTAAACATTTTTCCACCTTTCAATGTCCCATGTTTGATGCTCCCTGGCAAAGTCTAAACGGCGTTGAAGGAGACGAGGTCTTTGAATTAGTTTTTGTTTTTTAAAGCCTTTTCCCGCAAATGGCGTCTGATGGTTATTGTGCTGCAGTCGGCACCAGTAAGGCCTTCATGTGGGTGGAAGACCGCCCTGTGTCTTGATGGACAGCCAATCGGATCCTCCGGCTCAGCGCAGGTGTGATTTTTTTTTGGGTCTTCCACTTGACTTTTTTGTTCCATAATGCTCAGGATCTTTCAAAAAACGTAGAATAACTGATTTACTGCTCCCAACCTCAGCAGCAATGGCACGCTGCGAGAGGCCTTGCTGATGCAGCTCCACAATCCCACCACGTTGAAAAAGAGAAAGCTTCTTAGCTTTAGCATCAGGAGGGCATGACAGTGGGAATGCCTGACAGAAAATGAACATTTTGAGCGGATTTTGGCTTTTATAGCCTGTGGTTTTAAACTTTTGATCAGCTGATAAACAGCCTATTTCAGTTTTTTTTTTGTTGTTTAAGTTACAAGTTCCAAATGCTTTTTGTCTCACTCCCCCTTCTTGTTTTTGCATATTGTAGCTCTACTTAAAACCTCATTAAGATCCAAATGTGCAAAATGCAAATTCGAGCAATTTTTCAACTGATCTTAAGATTTTGATCAGGAGTGTATATGGCGTTGGACTTGCACTGCTGTTGATGTCTTCGGGTCAGAACAAAGTTAAACAAGAGCCTCAGGCTCCGTGTGGGGACGCTGCTGTGCCTCGGTCTGCTGTCATAACACAGACAGGTGGCTTGACATGATGCACATGCATTCATTACGCAAATATTCTTAGCAGACTTCATGGAATAAATCAGCTACCGACGTTAACACGCTATTTTTGACAGCCCTAATTTGTAATATTTGACATAGTTTCTATTAGTAAAGTGCAACGATGCAGGTGAGTGCAACAGTAAGAGTTTGAAGAGTGTGAATAATTATTTTATTTTTATTCATACGTAAAGGCCCTTATTGGTTGCAGTGCAGCATTAATTGTTCCAGCTTGTTCTCAAGCTCTACTGAAAAATGATAATTTATCCATCCATCCATCAATTTTCCTACACTTATCAGGGTCCGGGTCGCGGGGGCAGCAGTCTCAGGTAGGGAAGCCCAGACTTCCCGGTCCCCGGCCATCTCCTCCAGCTCCACTGGGAGGACACCAAGGCGTTCTCCACTAGACTAGATGCCTGAGCCACCTCAACTGGCTTCTCTGTATGTGAAGGAGCAGCGGCTCTACTCTGAGCCCCTGCCGGTTGACCAAGCTCCTCAGCCTATCTCTTAGGGTGAGTCCAGCCACCCTACGGAGGAAACTCATTTCAGCCGCTCGTATCCGCCATCTCGTTCTTTCAGTCACAACCCAAAGCTCATGACCATAGGTGAGGATGCGAACATAGATCAACCAGTAAATTGAGAGCTTTGCCTTCCGCCTCAGCTCTCTCTTCGTCACGGTGGTCCAATACAGCGACCACATTACTGCAGACGCTGCGCCGATCCGCCTATCGAACTCACACTCCAACCTTCCCTCACTCATGAACAAGACCCTGAGATACTTGAACTCCTCCACCTGAGGCAGGACCTTATTCCTAACCTGGAGGGAGCAATCCACCCTTTTCTGACTGAGAACCATGGCCTCGGATTTGGAGGTGCTGAGTCTCAACCGCCCCAGTAAACGCTGAAGGTCACAGCCTGATGAGGCCATAGGACTACATAGTCTGCAAATAGCAGAGACAAGATCCTCAGGCCTCCAAACTGGAGTCCCTCAACGCCTTGGCTGCGCTTAGAAATTCTGTCCATGAAAATTATGAACAGAATCGGTGACAAAGGGCAGCCTTGGCGGAGGCAAACGTTCATCGGAAGCAGGCTTGACTTACTGCTGGCAATGCGAACCAGGCTCCTGCTCCGGTTGTACAAGGACCGAATGGCACATAGTAGCGCGCCACCAATCCTGTACTCCCGGAGCACCCCAAGGGACACGGTTGAATACCTTTTCCAAGTCCATAAAGCACATGTAGACCGGTTGGAGACTGAGGAGTGTGATCCCCCTATAGTTGGAACACACCCTCTGAGTCACCCTTCTTGAAAAGGGGGGCCACCACCCTGGTCTGCCAATCCAGAGGTACTGCTCCTGACTTTCATGCAATGTTGAAGAGACATGTCAGCCAAGACAGTCCCTCAACATCCAGAACCTTGAGGAATTCAGGGTGAAACTCATCCACCCTCGGAGCTTTGCCACTGGGGAGCGTTTTGACTACCCCAGATACCTCAGCCACGGCGATGGAACTGTCCGCGTCCAGGTCCTCTGACTCTGCTTCCTCTATGTAAGATATGTCAGTGAGATTGAGAAGGGCCTCAAAGTATTCCTTCCACCGCCCAACTATATCCTCAGTTGAGGTCAGCAGGCCCTCATCCCCAATGTAAAGACTGTGGACCGGGCACTGCTTCCCCTTTCTGAGGCATTGAACGGTTCGCCAGAACCTCTCCATGGCCTTACCAAAGTCCTCCCACATCCGAGTTTTTGTCTCAACCACCGCCGAAGCCGCAAGCCGCCTGTCCTGCGGGTACCTGTCAGCTGCTTCAGGAGTCCCACAAGCCATCCATGCTCGACAGGAGTCCTTCTTCAGCTTGGTGACAGCCCTGACCTCTGGTGTCCACCATCGGCAGCTCTGATCGGCTGCCTCAGCAATGGCGGCACTAAATATGGCCCATTTAGACCTGATATCCTCATCCTTGCCCGGGATGCAGGCAAAGCTCTGCCGAAGGTGAGAGTTGAAGACTCGACGAACGAGAGACTCTGCCAGATGTTCCCAGCACACCCTCACAACATGTTTGGGTCTCCCAGGTCTGTCCGGCTTCCTCCCCCGCCACCTAATCCAACTCATCACCAGGTGGTGATCAGATAACAGCTCAGCCCCTTCTCTTCATGTCCAGAACATGTGGACGCAGGTCTGACGATACGACTACAAAGTCAATCATAGACCTGCGGCATAAGGTGTCCTGGTGCCAGGTGCAGTTGTGGACATCCTTATGTTCGAACATGGTGTTTGTGATGGACAAACAAAATGTGGTTATTTTATTTTGATACAAAAATAAACAAAAACAAAAAGTAAAGCGCTATATTTGTCATAGCATGGTCACAAGCCATTTTCCCCATTTGGACACCCTTGGTGCACCTTTGACCTGATCTGCACCAACATTTACTGGATTCATCCTTGACCTCTCCACACAGTTTGGCAGAAACATTTCTTTTGTAGCTTTGTCCTAATCCTGCTCACCACAAACAAGTAGAGAACATCACTTCTTGCCTGGTGGAACATGTGCTTGGCGGAGGTAATATGCTGTCTCCTGCCGCCATTATGCTAAAACTCCCATCCGGAACATTCCACACCAGTAAGCTCACACTTTGAGTCAACTCAGGGAAGCGGCAGGCGGCGTACATCCCGGGAGAGGGCTGTGAATAATTGATTTCCGCCAGGGAGAGGTTTTTTTTTCCCCTCTCCCTGGTTTGGCGTTGAGGAGGTGATTCAATAACTGCACTGATCCCTGCAACTTTAGGAAAGTTGGTTGGCGGAAAATATTATCCCCCCCTCCACGAGGAGCACATCCGTGTTATTTTCTTTGCCGTGTACACAACATGGAAGTGACAAAACAACCTTGAAGGAAGAGCTTTCATGTTGAAGGACGTGAGGGTCACTGGAGGAGCGCATGACGTCATTTCGTTGTCTCTTGAGTGCGTTCATGTGAAGCGTCTCCTCTTTCACGACTAATGAGCATCCATATGATTTTTTTTAAAAAGAGCCATGCACGCCCAATAGAACATTAAGTCTCATCAAAATGTTGTTTAACGAACACCACGGTGGCGACTGCTGCTTTTAATGACCTGCGTGATGCAGCCTTATCTTGACTTGGAGAAAGTGCTGATGCAGCACTGGGGCTCTTTATCAGCCCTCAGCCGCACTGCCACTGAAAATGTAATGCAGCGCAAATAGTCTCTTTTTTTCCCAATGAAAGATGATAATCTTGGCAAGGTTAGTTGGTTTACAAAACAACAACATATACTGTAGTCCCAAGTTTTCCATTCTGCTGCAGTGTGCATGCCAGGCCTGTAGATGGCGCTTTTCACCTGTGAAACTCAAACGACACGGGTGTTATTTTACTTTTATAAAGAATCACTGACAGACAGAACAAATAAAACCCCATTGTGGTAAAGCCTCTTTGATTTCACTAAAAGCTTCTAAAATATAATTTTAAAGAACTTTTGTGACATATTACACGGTGCAGCTCAAATATTCCAAACCAAATTGCCATCTGCTGCGTTGAATACATTGGTTATCTGTTTGTATTCTGCTTTATATAACATCTTAGATTTCACCAAAATCTTCTAAAATATATCCTTAAAGAGCTTTCGTGACATGTCACGTGACCTAACTCAAATATTACAAACCAAAATACTATCTGATGGTTTGAATACATTAGTTATGATTTATACTTGGCTACATTTACAAGTTACATTTCATGAATAACTTCTAAAATATACTTTTAAAGAACTTTTTTGATATCGTACACAATGTAACTCAAATATTTCAAACCAAAAAGCTGTCTGCTGGGTTGAATACGTTGTTCATTTTTTGTATTCGACTACATTCACCAGTTTAGATTTCACCAAAAGCTTCTTAAATATACTTTTAAAGAGCTTTGGTGACAACCTACATGGAATAACTCAAACATTCCAAACCAAAATGCCATCTGCTGGGTTGAACACGTTTTTTATTTTTCATATTCGGCTACATTCACCAGCTTAGATTTCACCAAAAGCTTCTAAAATGTGTTTTTAAAGAGCTTTGGTGACAACCTACATGGAATAACTCAAACATTCCAAACCAAAATGCCATCTGCTGGGTTGAATAAGTTATAAGTTAGTTAGTTTTATACTTGGCTACATTTAGCAAATTGGATTTCATTTTTTTTTCTTTTTTTTTTTTTTTTACATTCACCAGCTTAGATATGACAAAAAGTTTCTAAAATATACTTTTGGAGAGCTTTCGTGACATATTACGAGGTGTAACACCAATACTCTGCCGGGTTGAGTAAGTTAATTAGTTTTATACTTGGCTACATTTAGCAAATTGGATTTCATGAAAGGCTTCTAAAATATACTTTTAAAGAACATTTGTGATATCTTATGCAGTGTAACTCCAATTTTTTAAACCAAGATGCCATTTTCTGGGTTGAATACATAATTGTTTATATTCTGCTCCACTTACCAGCTTAGATGTGAGAAAAAGCTTCTAAAATATACTTTTACAGAGCTTTTGTGACATATTACGAGGTGTAACACCAATATTCTAAACCAAAATGCTGTCTGCTGGGTTGAATAAGTTAGTTATGTTTTATATTTGGCTACATTTACCAAATTGGATTTCATGAAAAGTTTCTAAAATATACTTAAAAAAATATTTGTGATATCTTACGTGGTGTAACTCAAATATTTCAAACCAAAATGCCATCTTCTGGGTTGAATGTGTGGTTTATTTTTTATATTCCGCTATACTTACCATCTTAGATATGACAAAAAGCTTGTAAAATATATTTTTAAAGAGCTTTGGTGACATCTTTTGTGGAATAACCCAAATATTTCAAATCAAAGTGCCATTAAATTCATTTTTTTTAATATTCTAGTACATTTCCCAGCTTAGATATGACAAAAAGCTTCTAAAATATACTTTTAAAGAACTTTTATGATATCTTATGCGGTGTAACTCAAATATTTCAAACCAAAATGCCATCTTCTTGGTTGAATACATTCTTTATTTTTTACATTCTGCTCCATTTACCAGTTTAGATAGAACAAAAAGCTTCTAAAATATGCTTTTAAAGAACTCTCATGATATCTTATGCGGTGTAACTCAAATATTACAAAACAAAATGCTGTCTTCTGGGTTGAAAAAAAATTAGTTACGTTTTATATTTGGCTACATTTACCAGATTGGATTTCATGAAAAACTTGTAAAATATACTTTTGAAGAGTTTTTGTGACACATGACGTGGTGTAACTTCAAACCAAAATTCCGTCTGCTGGGTTGAATACGTTTGATGTTTTTTATATTCTGCTACCAGCTTCGATTTCCTGCATGAAAAGCTTGTAAAACCTACTTTTAAAGAGCCTCGCTGTCACACACGGAGCGGCAGAGAGCAGATGAATTCCTAACACGTTTCCCCCCCAAAAAATATTGATATTGGAATATCAGAATTGTTACCAGTGTCAGAAACTTGGTATCGGTAGGATTTGATGTTTAGGTGTCACATTGAAATGTGTTTTTGTGTCTTTGCACCGATACTACAAATGATTACATCACGCTGGTCGCTGGCCCACGTCTGTGGAAAACGCCCCGTGCTTGAGCCGTGATAGGAGCACTCGTGCTCGTCCAACAAAGCCCGCTAGGCTAGCAGTGTAAGCGCTGCCTGGTACTCCACGCGTTTACTTTCTGAGCTTCCATAGCCAATTGTCCTTCCTTCCTCCTCCCAGCAGAATCCCCCCAATCAGCCGAGCTTTCATCCTGGGGAAAGTATGAAAGTATCCACGGGGTCCGAGCACCAAGGGCGGAAGAGATAAACACGAGGCGGAACAGCAAGGGAATACACGGCCGGGGCGCCGCAGTGCGGCTTATGTTGATCCGGCGGCTTCATTGAGAGGCAGAACCAGCGCTGGTGCCAATATAATCCTGCAACACTGGATCACAAACTTTTTTTTTTAAAGGAAGGGCAGGCTGAGCCGGATGTGGGATTCATGTGAGAGAAGGGAGACACGGTGCCACGGTTCTACCCATGCAGGAGCGCTTCAGGACCAAAGTGTGGCATCAGACAGCGCTTCAGGTTTTAGCGACCAACTTTCAAGTGCAACCGATCCCTTCCAGAGCTTGATATTGACGATACTTTATCAACGCAACACCAGTATCAAATCAAGGCACCATAATTACTTATTTTGCGCGAAAACAGATGCCCGTAGTTAACCTTTTAAGCAGTTCTGCAGGCATACAAAATAAGATAATACGTATTCTGTGCTATTTAGCCAACAAGTATACGGATATATATGAGTATAATAGTCCCGGCCTATGCAGTATTGTTCACAAACCTTTAAACGCTGCATAAACCTCGTTACAATTGCGATATTGCCATACCCGGCAGCTACATGACGATAAACTGGGGAAGAAACAGACGCTGAGCCTGAGAGACGGAAGAAAAAGTAGTTCCTGTCGACACGATATCATCAAGACTCTAGCCGTTGTGAAATGATATTTCTCTTTCTCACCAGGTCGCGCCGCGTGATTAAAGCGTTTTGGCCCAAAAAAGCACAAAATATTAAAGAAGAAAGACATTTTTTTAAAAGTTGTAATATTTTGAGAAACGACCAAAACAACAAATAAAGTCGGAATTTTTGGATAATGTTATCAGAATAAAGTCATAATTACATGAAGAAAATGTACAAAAAGAAAGTTGAAATAGTTGAAAAATTAAAAAAAAATACATCAGAAATGGAAAAAAACAGCTGTAATTTTTACAAGAACAAAGTCAGAATATTAAAAGAAACAACAAGAAAAAGGCAGAATTTTATGAGAAGAAGCTTGTAATATTATGACAAAAAAAAAGTCATTTTATTAGTATAAAGTTGAAATATTTAAAGTCATAATATTTTCAGAAACTAAACAAAATAAAGTTGTTATTTTTGGAAAATTTGGTTGGGGAAAATGCTGTAATATTATGGCAATAAAGTCATAATATTACCAAAAACATTTACAAAGATTATCTCAGAAGAAACTTGAAATAGATGGAAAATTTAAAAATAACAACATCAGAAATGGAAAAAAACAACTGTAATTTTACAAGAATAAACTCGTATTATGAGCAAAAATTTTAGGAGCATAGAGTTGAAATATCAAAGAAAAAATATGATATTGTAATGTTATGAAAACAACCAAAACAACAAGTAAAGTTGTTATTTTGTAATTAAGTGGCGGAAAATTTTTATAATGTTACAAGAATAAAGTTATAGTTATGAGAAGAAAATACTGTACTTTTAGAAGAATAAAATAGTCATTTTGTGGAAAATTGGTTTGGGGAAAATGTTACATTATGGCAATAAAGTCCAAATATTACGAAAAGAAAATTGACAAAGATTATCTAAAAAGAAAGTTGAAATTGTTGGAAAATAAAAAAAACTACAGCTCTAATTTTATGAAAATAAATATTAAGAGAAAAAAATTGTATTCTAATGAGAAAAAAAGTTTGGGGAAAATACTATAATATTATGGCAACAAAGTCATAATATTACCAAAAAAAAAAAAAAAGTACAAAGATTATCTAAGAACAAAGTTTAAATGGTTGGAAAATTTAAAAAAAACATCAGAAATTAAAAAGAAATACTGTAATTTTACGAGAAAAAAGTCCAAATATTAAGAGAAAAAAGTCATATACTAATGAGTAAAAACTCGCAATTTTATGAGAATAAACTCGTAATGTCATGAGGAACGTAGCATCGAGTTGAAATATTAAAGAGAAAATATGTGTTATTTTTGGAAAGTTGTAATATTATGAGAAGCAACCAATTAAAGTTGTAATTTGGGGAAAATTAAGTGGCGGAAATTTTATAATGTTATGAGAAGAAAAAAAAAGCTGTAATTTTACAAGAATAAAGTCAGAGTATTAAGAAAGAAGTCGTATTCTAACGAGAAAAAAAGGCGCAATTCTATGAGAATAAACTCTGAATATTGTGAGGAAAAATATGTCATTTTAGTAGCACACAACTGATATACTAAAGAATTTTTTAAGCTGTAATTTTATGAAAAAATGAACAAAATAAAGTTTTCATTTTTGGGAAATTAGATTGGGGAAAATGTTACATTATGGTAATAAAGTCAAAATATTAGGAAAAGGAAATTGACAAAGATTATCTAAGAAGAAAATCAAAATAGTTGGAAAATGTAAAAAAATTTGAAAGAAAATGGAAGAAAACCAGCCGTAATTTTACGAGAATAAATATTAAGAGAAAAAAGTTGTATTCTTAAGAGGGAAAAGTCACAATTTTATGAGAATTAACTTGTAATATTACCAGGAACAATAATGTCATTTTAGAAGCATAGAGTTGAAATATTAAACAAAAAAAATCTTATTTTTTGAAAGTTGTAATATTATGAGAAACAAAGAAAACAAAATAAAGTTGTTGTTTTTTTAATTAGGTGGGGATAATATTATATCATGGAAATAAAGTCAATATATTATGGTGAAAAAGTCATAATACTACAGAAAGAGAATTTACAAAGATTATCCAAGAAGAAAGTTGGGATACACTAGGTCCCCAACTTACGAACACCCGACCAGCGAACATTCGCGGATACGAACACAAGCCGACTGGTCTATATTTTATTTTATTTTGCCTTGTAGTCGCTCAATCAATATTTATACTGCTACTGTACATGCTTGACCAGTAGAGGGCACTGTGACACTGCTAATGGGACCAACAGTTACAGGCAGACTGGGGGGGAGGAGAAGTGAAGAAAAGCTACATTGTTAGCTGTATGATGCAACCCGACAGAGCGTGTGATTAAAGTTTATGAAGAGTTAATAGGCCTGCTTAATTCTACACCACCCACAGAACACTACCTCTTTTAGAAGAGTCCAACCACCACCACTATTTGTCCTTTTTTTCCAATATCTCCTCCTCCACCACCACAACGACATTTATCATTATGTATTATTATATATATATTATATTATATTATATTATATTATATTATATTATATTATATTATATTATATTATATTATATTATATTATATACATATTTATTATTGTTTTCTTCATTAATTATCCTGGTTTAATATTACTACTGCATCCAAACTCATATTTACATACATACACATATACTGTATATGTATACACGTACATGTAGTACCTATATCATTGGTAATACTACCTTTTCCCCTACTTAAGAACAATTCGACATAAGAACGGTCGTCTGGAACCAATCGTGTTCGTAAGTTGGGGACGTAGTGTATATGGAAAATTCCAAAAAACCCCACCAACAGCAAATAGGGCAAAGAACTTCTTAGCATATGTGTTGCTTTATGTGTGAATGTGTCTTTGCTGCAGCGACGTAACTGTGCTCTTTTCCTGTCGAAAACTTTAACATCACGTGACGGTGCTGCCTTCACTGACTACAACAGTTCCACGTAAGTACCATACTTTGCCCTCTAAAGGTTCAAATACACGCTCTAGTCGGTGTTCTGTCTAAAAATCCACTGCAGCGTTTCTTTCCAAGAAAAAATGTCACAGGCTTTCTTTGCTACGGCGGGCTTTTAACACGAGTAAAAGCTGAACTTTGAGATGAAGTTTTAGATGTTAAAGTTGCGGATGGATTCGCTGCACTCGTACCGGCACTTACCTGAGGGCTGGCGACCTGCAGGGGGCGGCCATTGTTGACAAAGCGTGTTGGACGGGCCGCCGTAAAGTGCTCTGACCTTTGCTTTTAGTTCCTGCGGTGACGGCTGTGTGTGTGCGTGTGTGTGTGTGTGTGTGTGTGTGTGTGTGTGTGTGTGTGCGTGTGTGTTGGAGGTAATGAGGTTACCTGAGGATACAAAGTTAGTGATCATTGAGCAGCTGATGGTGTGTTAAAGAAAGTCATCCAATGTAGGAGAAAGACTTAAAGGGACCATTTATAACCGTCACATTGATGGCTGTCTATCCTGACATGCATTCACGTACTCGACCGTGTGCGGATAAACTACAGTAGCTCCCAAACGCAACCCTTTCTTGTCAAGGGACAACAATATTCAAAGTAAACTTGGATAGCTTGTATAGAAATATGGATTTCATTCTAATTACTCATAGTGATAGTGTCCATAAGTGCTGCTGCCGCTCACTGGGGGAGCTGCGGTTCACTGAAGGAAACATTCACACTTTGCCACTATAAGATATACTCTCTCGTCTTACCAGCTTTTTCGGCTGTATGTTGACTCATTTTTATGTGCACAAGTGCTGCTGTGAGTTGGGGCGCTGTGGTTAATTTATGCAAATATTGTCACCTTGGCCACAATTTGGGCGTGTTCACTATGAGGTGTTCTCTTTCTTGTTTCCAGTTATTTAAACAATCATAGCTGTGTTTGTTATTGTTTTATTGTGCACCAGTGCTGCCCCTCACTGGGGGAGCTGTGGTTAATTGAAGGAAACATTGATTCTTTGGCCACAGACATGTTCACTATGCAATATACTCTGTCATGTTGCCAGCTATTTAGGCTGTGTTTTGACTCATTTGCATGTGCACAAGTGCTGCCCAGACTTGGGGAGCGGTGGTTCATTGATGGAAATATAATGTTAAATTAATTATATACAATATCATTTGGACATGAACTCTCCAGCTGCATGCTACCAGCTGTGGGTTCAGTGGATAATAAAGCTTTACTAATATGCAGGCTGTACGCTGACTACTCTAAAGTATATGCAAGTGTACTTTGTTAGTGTACAGCTTGTATAACAGATTTACTATCATCTGAAAATGACACAGCACATTGTTGTGTAAATAGCTGGCAACACTAGTGAGTAGCAAGTACGGGTCTTGCCTACAGTCAGGCGTGGTGGCGGCAGCCTCACGGTCTGGGCCTGCACGAGTGCTGCCGGCACTGGAGAGCTGCAGTTCATCGAGTGAAATATTGACATTTTGGCCCTAAGGCGTCCCAATGATGGAAGTCGTCTTTTCCCCTCGGAGGCACTCGTGCAGCCCCTGACCACGATGGTTTGAGTTTGTGGCTCATTGGAGACAGGTTAGCTATGACTTCTCGTAGCCCTGATGAGTATCGTTAACCAAATATTGGGATTTTTCCCGCGAGAGGCTGAAAGGCGAGTAAAGCGATGACATCATGGGGTTGTTTTGAAACTTGCTATGATAGGTTGTAATGCTTCACGTAGTTCACCGGGTCGCAACATTAGCTACACCAGTACACACGTTGATTTTTGTATTGCTAATGTGTTGCTTAGTGACAACGGGAGGGAGGGTCAAAATATTAGGAACTGTGCACAAAAAACAATAGTGAGCATATTTTGTTACATTAATACCACAAAAGGCAGCATTTTTATCTTCAATCGTCCATGCAGCTGCACCTACAGCGCGCGTGTGTGAGACAACTGGGCGGCGACGCACGCGCAGCATCATTGCAGACAAAATGATAACACCAATGATAAACGATGAGCTTAAAGGAGGAGAGCCCAGTGGTTCCCCTGCACGCGCACGACCTGTTGTGTCTTTGCGGGAAAGACAAGCGCGTCCCCGTGCGAGGAAGAAGAGGAGGAGGAAGCGCATCCAACAAGTGGGTGCACGCACGCACGCATGCATGCACGCACACCCGCCGCGGACCCGCAGCCTCTCTCCGTGGATCGATGACGCTCTCCTCACCTCACGCACCCACTCTCCCGCGCACACGTTGCAGCAGCCGTGCGTGCGTGCGCGCGCACCAGCACGGATTTAATGTTTTTTTGTTTTTGAAACAATGAAAAACTGAAAGAGTCATTTGTGTCCACCAGCTCAGACCGCGTGCGCTGAGCAACATCTCCATGGACTCGCTGCTGCTGCTGCTGCTGCTGCCGCCGCCGCCGCCGCCGCCGCTGCCGCTGCTGCTGCTGCGCTCCCCCGGTGGCCATCCAGGCAAGTCGGGCTCCAGTCAGTAGATCCTCCCCACCCAGCAGTCAGCACGAAGGTGGCCGCGGGCCGCCGGACTAACCGGTCGCAGCCATGCCGATGCACCCGATCACCTCCACGCTCATGTACCGGGGGATGTGCACCATCCCGGACATCCTCAACTACAGCGCCCCGGTGAACCTGCCCGAGGACGAGGTTGAAGGTGAGATGTTACCTGAGGGCTCCCCACGGTTGGGGGTAAGGAGCCATCACATTAGGTGCACCTGCACAAATTGCGCCGTTGCAAAGACAATGATGGCTGTCATTCGGGCTGTTCCCTAATATTTTGACCACTCTGCACAGCCAACCACAATATTAGGAACAGCTCTCACTGCGGTGTGAACGACACTCAATTGTTGTCAATTTGACATGTTTGCAGGTGTACCTAATGTTATGACTGGTACAGTGTGTGTGGTGCTGATTGAAGTGTGTAGTTTTTAGGGTGTGTATGTTGAAAGTGTGCAATGATGATGTGCCGCTGTCAGTCATCGTGACACGTGACAGCTGTATGTTGGGATTCTGCTGAGAAGAATATTCATGCTCGTGGCTGCTGCTGTCATGTGCCGTGCTGTGTGTGTGCGTGTGTGTGTGTGTGTGTGTGTGCGTGTGTGCGTGTGTGTGTGTGTCTGATGCAACTTGTGCTTTTTTAACCTAATTAATATGCACCTGAACACATGCTTGTGTTTTCGGACATAATGTCACATATCACATAACAGTAAGGTGCACACAAACATTAGCAGCACTAGCATAGCTACAGTATGTGATGCTAAAGTGCTAACATTACTGTCACATTTTACCAGAATGATCATGCCAAGTTTTCATGTCTGGAGCTGACTAATGGATAGTTGGCAGAGGTCCATGCTGGGTTTTAAGATGTGTAGCGAAGCCTGCTTTATGCCACATGACACCTCAACGTGCATCTTAGCGAGCTTCGAGGATCGTAAAGTTTGCTGGCTTGACGCACTGTTGTCCAAAAAGTTGCCGAAGTGGCACAAAACGGACTCTCACAAAAAGACGTCCTGCAAAACTTCAAGGTACGTTTCAGCGAGCTTCAAGGATCGGAAACTTTAATAACTTGTAAATGAAAAGGGTTGGAACCTTGGATGTAAAATGTCGCTGAATTTGGAATTCAGGCAACATTTCAGGAGATATGCGCCTCTCAAGTCTGTCGTAACTTCAAATCCCCATCACAGATCAAGTCAAACGTTAGCAACACTAGCATAGCTATGTGGTGCTAAAGTGCTAAAATGATCTTCACATTTTAACAGCAAAATCATGCTAGGTTACCCTATTTGCTCAAGTAAAACAAGCCTTCTTTTCTAGAGCTGACTGACGGATAGTTGGCAGAGGTCCATGCTGTGTTTTAAGAAGTGTAGCGAAGCCTGCTTGATGTCATTGTACACGTTGTTCAAAAAGTTGCTGAAATGGCACAAAACGGGCGGAATTTTGAATTCAGACAAAACAGCGATGTCAGGCGAGATGAGTTGTCAGTTGGCTGGAGGCTGCAGTAAAGATTTTGTCAAACGACGCCTCCTAAATTTCCCCGGCGATGCGATCCATTTGGGTCTTTGCGGCCTCCACGGTGGTGCTTACTGCAGCGTGGGGATGCTTGGCGCTAATGCACTTTTAACAGCAGCGACATTCCGGCCCTACTGGTGCATTAGTCCTGTCTTCTTTGGGGGGGAGGGGGTCGCCTCTCTGTCTTTAAACACTCTTTCAAAGCCCAGGCCTCTGTTAGCATCGGCAGTTTGGATCAGAACCACAATGATAGCTTGTTTGCTCACATTCCGTCATGATATTAACAAAAGTGTACATTTTCAACGTTCTGATGGAGTATTTGTATCAAAGTATGGTGGCCTGCAAGCTAAAAAAAAAACCCAAAGTATATAATAGTCTGCCGCCCGTCACTGAAAAAAAGCATTACAAAGATCGTAAATGCTGTAAGTGAAACCTTTATTTCAGTGGCGTCAAAAGTGCACCCCCGGTGCCATTTGTGGACCCTGGCTGTTCTTCATTGACCCGTAGCACATTGTAAAAATAGAATTTAGCAAGACAACAAACCAAAAGAAAAGAAAAAAGTGAAAATATCAGCAGTAATGTTACAAAAATAAATACAAAATATCAACATAAAAAAGTTGCAATCCAACAAGAAAAAGTATTTTACAAGAATATACTCACAGTATTTTACAAGAATATACTCACAGTATTTTACAAGAATATACTCACAGTATTTTATAAGTCAAAATATTAACAGAAAAAAACCCATATTCGCAATTTACTAAGTTTTTTTACGAAAATAAACTGACAATGTTATGAGGAAATCTAATGTCATTTTGGTAGCATAAAGTTGAAATATTAAAGGAAATATTGGTTATTTTTTAAAATAAAGTTGTTATTTTTGGGAAATTAGGTTGGGGCAAAAGTTAGAATATAATAGGAATAAAGTCATACTTTTACAAAAAGAAGATTTATGACGGCTCTTTAAGAAGAAATTTGAAGTAGTTGGAAATTAAAAAACCAAAAACAGCAAAAATGGAAAAAAAAAGCTGTAATTTTACTAGAATACAGTTTTAAAAATGAAGAAAAAAGTAGCAATATTGTAAGGAAAACTAATGTCATTTTAGAGTTGAAATATAAAAAAAAACTTAAAGTCGGAATATTATGACAAATAAACAAAAGAAAATAAAGTTGTAATTTTTGGAAAATTAGGTTGGGGGAAAAGTCAAAATACAATTTGAGCAAAGTAAAAATATTTGGATGTTAAGTGATAAAAAAAAACAGCAAAAATGGCATTACAGTCTCCCACCTGTTATTTAATGCACAGGAAGCGTATTCATTGGACGCAGGTGATATTTTTTTCTATACTGTTCCATACAGTATCGATCAATAGTTTGGACATGCCTTCTCAATCAATAACACGAGATAGCGTCGCTGTGCTTTTGACCGGCACTGTATACATAACTGCACGTGCACATATGCTGGTCAAAAGTTTGGAGACGCCTTCTCACTATATAACATGAAAACGTGTCTCAATACTTTTGACTCATACTGAATGCACATGTATGGTTCGTTCCAGTACTGTTCAAAAGTTTGAACACACCTCTTTGTTACGCAACGTAAGAAAAAAAACTATGTATAAAGTTAATTGTTTTTAAACTTTGATTGATGACTAATGACTTGGGGTGCATGAGAAAGTGGAAAAAAAAGCTAGCTCTCTGTGGCAACATGGTTACTTTTTACCCGGTGAGTATACCAGTATTGAACATGAGGAAGACGTGGTTTTCAATTACTAGCACGGAGGCCCCCAGGGAGCGCTCCTGTGCTTCGGTAAGAGTTGGCACTCAGATGTCAGAGATAAAAAGGGAACAAATGCTATTTTTTTTCCCTCGTGTTTTAGTGTGTGTGTGTAAAAAAAAAGGTCGAGGGGGCGGAAGCACGTACGTTAATGTACACTGATGAGAGCACATGCAAAAAAATGAAAGCCATATTCTCCATTTCACCTCCTACACTTGAGGGATGAAAGAACATAGATGGTCAAATTACCGGAGCTCGATATAGATTGGAACACACGCACACGCACACACGCACACAAAACTCCGCAGGTGGAATAAAGTGGGAAGTCCATTTCCATGCTGCCGACATCAAAATGAGTCCCCGCTCTCCGCTTAATGCTGTTTTTTTGCGTGTGTTTTGTACGTCAGCAACATCCTGTAGACGCTCGTAAAAAGGGGGGGAAAGAAAACAGAAAAATAAAAACTACACCCACTTTGTGAGGTTCACTAATGAGCTCCAATGTAATCTTTCTGCCTGCACAAAGAATAATAATGCTGTGTTTGGATGAACCTTAGGGGGAACGAGCTAAGTACTTAGCTGCGTTATGTCGCTGTCGGGTGCGGGTGAATGCAGTCACAACTTGAACCAGAAAGGCTAAATCATGCTAATCACGAGCCTAAGAACTGGTTCCGTTTTGTTTCCCATTGGCTTTCGTTTTGTTCGTTATCTCCAAAGAAACACAAAAACATGTAGTAGTAGTAGGAGCAGTAGTAGTAGTTCAAGTTGCTCTTTTGCACCCCCTACCTGTTCAAGAGTGACTTGCAACTCATGGCAGGCTTTGTCATTTTCTGAAAAACATGAATCGGAATCAGCGGATAATTGGAGAGACACAGTCAGTATGCTGGGACTGTGCGTCCTTCTCAGACACAGGAAGTGGAAATATGGTAAACAGGAAGTGATGTGAATAACAATCAGACTGAATCTTTAATGTCTTTATTTTTGAAGTTACCATTCAAAGACAGGAGGTGACCGGCAAAGGGGAAAGAGTAAATAAGCTGTGCTTCTTCCTTCTGCTTTTCCAACATGTTGACGTGTGCAGAGTCAATGCTGCTTGACATGGAACTTGTTAAAGCGTGTTCAAATAAAGTCAACCATTACCAGCAACACGGCATTACCATTACCATTATCAGTACATTACTATTACTACTTTTGTCATTACCAGGATCATTAACATTGACATTACCCGTATGATTATAAAACAAGTACCAGTACATTACCATTACCATAATCATTACCAGTACATTATCATTACAATACATTGCTATTGCCATGACTGTTAGCATTATCACTACCACTACACTACCGTTACCATTACCAGTACCAGTACCAGTACCATTATCTTTATTAATACCAGTGCTGGTACCATTATCATTACTAGTACTAGTACCATAACCATTATCTCTATCATTAACAGTACCAGTACCCCTACCATTACGAATACCAGTACCATTAACAGTACCATTATGATCACCATTAACAGTACCAGTACCACTACCATTAACAGTTATATTACCAGTACCAGTACCATTGCCACTACAGCTGCCAGTACAAGTACCAGTACCATATCAGTACCAGTACCATTATCATTAACAGTACCGTTACCAGTAATAGTACCATTATTATTCCATTATTATTACCAGTACCATTACCATGATCATTACCAGCATGAGTACCATTACATTACCATTATCATTACCAGTACCGTTACCACTACCATTATCTTTATCATTAACCGTACCATTACCACTACCATTACCAGTATGTGTACCAGTACCATTATTATTATATTGTCATTAACAGTACAATTATCAGTACATTACCATTATCATTACAGTACATTACTTCATTCTTATATACCACTACCTCTGCCAGCACACTAACATTACCATGGCGATTATCATTACCAGTACCATTACCATTATCAGTAGCAGTGGCAGTACTAGTACCAGTACATTACCAGTACATTGTCATTATCATAAACAGTACCATTGAGATTAGCACTACCAGCACCAACACCATTACCATTGCCATTACCATTACCATTACCATTACCATTACCATTACCATTACCATTACGTTACCATTACCATTACCATTACCGTTACCGTTACCATTACCATTACCGTTACCGTTACCGTTACCGTTACCGTTACCGTTACCGTTACCATTACCATTACCATTGCCATTACCGTTACCGTTACCGTTACCGTTACCGTTACCGTTACCGTTACCGTTACCATTACCATTACCATTACCATTACCATTACCATTACCATTACCATTGCCGTTACATTACCATTACCATTACCATTACCATTACCATTGGCTTTGCCATTGACGTTACCATTACCATTACCATTACCATTACGTTACCATTACCATTACCGTTACCATTACCATTACCATTACCATTACCATTACCATTACCATTACCATTACCATTGCCGTTACATTACCATTACCATTACCATTACCATTACCATTGGCTTTGCCATTGACGTTACCATTACCATTACCATTACCATTACGTTACCATTACCATTACCGTTACCATTACCATTACCATTACCATTACCATTACCATTACCATTACCATTACCATTACCATTGCCGTTACATTACCATTACCATTACCATTACCATTGCCGTTACATTACCATTACCATTACCATCACCATCACCATTACCATTACCATTACCATTACCATTACCATTGCCGTTACATTACCATTACCATTACCATTACCATTACCATTACCATTACCGTTACCATTACCATTACCATTACCGTTACCATTACCATTACCATTACCATTACCATTGCCGTTACATTACCATTACCATTACCATCACCATCACCATTACCATTACCATTACCATTACCATTGCCGTTACATTACCATTACCATTGCCGTTACATTACCATTACCATTACGTTACCATTACCATTACCATTACCGTTACCATTACCATTACCATTACCATTACCATTACCATTACCATTACCATTGCCGTTACATTACCATTACCATTACCATTACCATTACCATCACCATCACCATTACCATTACCATTACCATCACCATCACCATCACATCACCATTGCCATGATCAGTGTAAGTACCAGTACCATGATGCAGTCATCATATGAACGTGCAGACGCCATCTCTCACCACGTGAGAGGTCTACTGAGGCCTTCCACTGGTTGTCCTTTCACAATAAAAGTCTCCATGTCCAGTAGGCTTCCATGTTTAGATTTTTCGGCTTGTTTAACTCATAAATACGCATTTCCGTCTCTACTTATCATCTTTGGGGTAGTACTACGAACCCAACATTTTACTCTTGTCATCTCTTTCCAACATCGTTCTCCCCGCCAGATATTTGGGAACCCGTCTCTGACTGACAGGTTGGGAGCGTCGCCGCCTTCCTGAGGGCGGCGAGCGCCTGTGAGGCCATCTTGATGTTTCTGCTACTCCTACTGAAGCCGCCGCAGCGAAAACATTGACTCATCGCTTGGCCCTGAGGTGGAGGGATGCCTTGCGCTCTTCCAAACACCGACATGAATACCAATGAAGTTATTTCAAGACGCCGGCATCGCGCACACACAACATGCGGGAATCACAAGCTGCTGCGGGGGCGGACCTCCCAAGGGCGGGGTGTCAGCTGAGAAACATTTTAAAGGCGAGAGCACGTAGCAAAGTCAGCAGTCAAACATTGAAAAAAAACTATAAGGCCACAAGTGTCACGTGTGGCTTTGAAAGCGTCCATCTTTATAACACCTTCGTCTCGGCTCGTGACGCGTTACCACGGAAACGCACATGCACTAAAAAAAACATCCTCCTGCGCCCCAAAAAGGAAATAATACGTCTCCATCCACTCGTGCTCCACTTTGAAGATGCAAAGATCCTCCAACCGCCAAGAAACTCATTGACGTCTCACTCGCATGCGTCACCTGCACCAAAAAAGATCAACTTGACACGAGGGTGAGGATGAGGATGTGACAGGGTGAAGCGACCCAGTCGGCACCGGCTCTGTTTATCTAGAAGTCATTTGTGTTTTAAAAGAATATTTACACAAAACTGGATCCTTGACAAAGATAAGAATATGATTGACAGAGATTTGTTCCACAATATGGCAGACGAACCACGACCCCAATCTAATTTCATTTTGCTTGTTTTAAAACATGATTGACATGAAATAATAATAAATGATAATAATTATGTACTGTAATAATGTACAATGTACTGGCAATAATAATAATAATAGTAAACATCACATTTATAATGCATTTATTCTAGATACTCAAAGTCGCTAAAGTATTATTTAATACGTAATAAATGGTAATAATAATTAATGAATAATAATAATAATTGTTATATTATATAAAAAATACAGGATGATTTCTTTTACCATAAAAAATACATTGAAAATGTTTGCTACTATAGCACAAAAATATTAAGCTCATATAACTATTTTTTTCAGTTCTAAAAATTATTTTTTTAATATTTAAAAGTGTGTTACTTTTGTGTTATTTTTGTGTTATTTTTTTGTGTTATATTTGTTACATATTTTATTGGGACACTTACTTATATGATCTCATTTCTTAAATATATACAACACATATTTGTATTTAAATAATAAATAACAATAATAATAATTATCATTATTATATTATAAAAATTAGAAATATATGTTATAAAATTATAAAATATTATATAAGATAAATATATACTATAAATGATATAATATAGAAATATATCATGATTATATCAAATAATAATAATAATAAATACCTTGCAACAAATATACATTTGAATTAATTATGTCATTTGTGTTGTTTTACCAGATGATTGTGTGGAACAGGTTGATATGAAATAAGAGTAAATGATAACATATAAAGTACGTACTGTAACGATGTGACAGTGCATAATGTAGATACTCAAATATTACTTGCAATAAATAATAATAATTCAACAAACAAGAATAATAACCATTTGTATATAATTAGAACAATATGAAGGTTTTTTTTACCATAAAAATTACTTATACATTTGTGCCAGCAGGTTTGAAACAATAACATTTTGTTAACGTAACACAAAAATATTTAGCTCACGTAACTCTTTTTCACAATTATTATTTTAGAAATATTTAACAATGTGTTTTTAATATTTTACAATATTTGTACCATATTTTATTGGGACACCCACCTATATGAAATCATTTCTTAAAATATATTTTTCATGCAACTTATTAGATCAGCTATTGAAAAAAGAAAAATCACCCCACCGACCATCAATTTTAAACAGACTTTAAATGAAAAAGCATCCCCCGAGATGTAACTCTTCTACACCCCATCTGCTGCACACAAAATGGTAAAAATGCATCAAAACACTCTCCCGAGGATATGTGTATTGCATGTATCCCAAAGCATTTTGACCACAACCCATGGAGGGGGCGCCATTAATACCGTATGTGCGCCACATGTGGCCAATGCAGTTTGGATGGACACCATGTTGTTGGGAGATGAGCGACCATCGTGAAACCTCTTGTCGTGTTGTAATAAAAGTCACGTCATGTCCTCCGAGAGGAGATGGACGACGGCGGATGAGACTTTATTAGCGCGCTAATGAAGTGTGATGAGCTGTGGAAGGTGACGTGCTTTGCTTTGATGAACAACGCCTTCTCTTCAGGCTTTAGCGTGACTGATGTCCAGCAGCAACCAGGGCGCCGCCAAAAAACCTGGAGGAGAAACTGAACTGGGGATTTTTTTTGTAACATTGGCACCGTCTTCCGTCCTCCCTGTGGTGCTCACTAAGGTTAAAGTTGTCTAAATTTCCTAATGAAGGGCTTTTTTTCCAGCCCGCCCCCACCCGCTGAATACTCAGGAGCCTTGTTAGAATCTTGTTATGGTCGTATTCAAATCTTGCGGGTGCCCGAGTCGGCCCGTTTCCAGCTAAAGATGGATTAAGGTTGCTGTGGGTGTTTAAAAATAGTCTCTCATACTGATAAGGTCTCACAAAAAGAGCGGCTGTGCGGCAATTAGCCGTCCAAAGCGTCTCCGAGCAGACGTCTGGCCGACTGAGATGAAAGCGCGTCCACGTACGCTTCAGAGATCCAGAAAGCTAAGGCTTTAGCCTTCACGGTAATCCCCGTGTCGTTAGCCCGAGATTTCCCGCATGCTAATTTGAGCTGTTTGGCTTTGCTGCATACGTAGCGTCGTGTTACGTCACCACAAGTTCACGGAGACGTCCAAACACGATTATTAGCACTGGGCTACAAACTGGGCAACGCGGTGGGGAAGTGGTTCGCATTGGTTGTGGTTGGGAACTAGGTTGGACTCCCGACCTTTGCCTTTACCAAAAAACACGTGACATCAACAGTAAATTGTCTCAGGCGTGGACAAAATCACGTTCAAAAGGTTTGTTGAGAACCAAATGGTGTCTGTCGTTAAAAAGAAAAAAAAGATCTCCACACTGAAGGCTGTCTTCAGTCTTTACAAAAACACATACAGTTTGTTCAAGGCTCAAAATGGTCTTTTATTGAAAAAAAATCATGGCTGTTAAGTTCATTAAAAAAAAACTTCTCTTCAAAAACACGTACTTCTTCACTTAAAAAAAAAAAAACGTACGTCCGCTGCGTCGAATACTTCCATGTTTGCCCGAACACAGACATGAGCTTTGCTGCTTAAAATGTCTTCATTGTTAAAAAAAAAACTGTCCGTGAGTTGAGGTGAAGACGAAATGGTCTTTGTACGTTAGTTTTGTTGAAGACTTCCATGGTAAAACAAAACCACGTACGTAAGCTCGGTTTCAAACTAAATTGTCTTTAATGTTAAAAAAAAACAACAAATGTTACACTCGAAATTGTCTGTAATGTTTACCCAAACACGTACGCCTAATTGGGCTAGCTAGGTCAAGCACTCTAGATTGTCTTTAATTTGGACCTAGACACGTAAATTAGGTCTCGGTTTGTTGTTTTAGTGTAAAGTCATGTTATTTTTGTTTACAAAATCACATACTTTAGCTCCGTTTCAAACTAAATTGTCATCAACCTAAAAAAACGAAACAAAACATATACACATGATGTTTATTGACGACTAAATTGTTTTTGGTGCTCGCAAACACGTACGCTAGCTTGGTCCAAGATTGTTTTTAATTTTGACCCAAACATGTACGTTAGGTGTTGGTTGTCTGTGAACAGTCTCAAACACAATTGTCTTCACGTACGCGTTATGTTTGTTGAAGACCGAATTGTCTTCGGTTTTTCAAAACACGTTCAGTCATGGAAAAAATGATTCGACCACCCTTTTTTCTTCAGTTTCTTGTTCATTTTAATGCCTGATACAACTAAAGTTACCTTTGTTTGGACAAATATAACAATGACAACAAAAATACTGTAGCTCATAAGAGTTGCATTTTTTGGCAGTACAATGCTATAGATATTCATGTAAGTGATTTCGGTTATTATCAAGAAAACCATGGAAGTTGGTAGATATAAACTATGAGCTATATTTGTTATTGTCATTATATTTGTCCAAACAAATGTACCTTTTGTTGTACCAGGCATTAAAATGGATCAATAAACTGAAGAAAATAGGGTGATCTAATCATTTTTACCATGACTGTATGTTAGGTTTCTTGACGACTCTAAATTGTCTTAAATGTTTACCGAAACACGTCCGGGTAATTAGATTTACCAAGAAATTGTTTTTGGTGCTAGCAAACACGTACGCTAGCTTGGTCCAAGACTCCAAATGTGGTTAATTTTTACCAAATTTGGGTCTTGGTTCAAACAAAATTGTCTTCACGTACGCATTATGTTTGTTGAAGACCGAATTGTCATTAATGTTTACCCAAACACATACGGGTAATTAGGCTTGTTGAAGAAAATTGTTTTTGGTGCTAAAAGAACATGTATGCTAGCTTGGCGTTTGAAAAAACATGATAGATTTTGTGCGTTAAAGACAATTTTTTTGTTTAAAAAATTATACTTACAAATAAACAAATGTACCTTTTGTTGTACCAGGCATTAAAATGGATCAATAAACTGAAGAAAATAGGGTGATCTAATCATTTTTACCATGACTGTATGTTAGGTTTGTTGACGACTCTAAATTGTCTTAAATGTTTACCGAAACACGTCCAGGTAATTAGATTTACCAAGAAATTGTTTTTGGTGCTAACAAACACGTATGCTAGCTTGGTCTAAGACTCTAAGTTGCCGTTAATTTTTACTCAAACGCGTAAGTTAGGTTTTAGTTGTCTGTGAACAGTTTCAAATCAAATTTATCGTCACGTACACATTATGTTTGTTGAAGACCAAATTGTCTTTAATGTTTTCAAACACGCGTATGTTAGGTTTGTTGAAGACTCTAAATTGTCTTTAATGTTTACCCAAACACGTACGGGTAATTAGGTTTGTTGAAGACAAATGTTTTAGGTGCTAAAAGAACACGTATGCTAGCTTGGTGGAAGAATCCACAGTCTCAAATTCTTACCCAAACATGTACGTTAGGTCTTGGTTGTCTGTGGCGTTTGAAAAAACACATACCTTTTGTGCGGTAAAGACAGTTTTTAAAAAAAAATCACGTTACTTTTGTTTACAAAGTCACGTTCTTTAGCTCTGTTTCAAACTTCATTGACGTTTAAAAAAAACATGTGCGCAGTATGTTTGTTGAAGACCGAAATGTCTTTAATGTCTTTAAAAAAACACATATGTTAGGTCTGTTGAAGACTGAATTGTTTTTGGTGCTAAAAAACACGTGCGCTAGTTTGGTCTAACATCTTCTAACATCTAACATCTAAAAAACAATTTTTTTTTAAATGTTTTACAAAAAGCGTCTGTAGGTTCAGTAACACAAAATCGTTTTGAATGTTTCTCACACTCCTCCCTGAGCTACCACCTTATTGTGGTGAAGGAGTTTGCGTGTCCCGATGATCCTAGGAGCTAAGTTGTCAGGAGTGTTTATGCCTCTGGTAGGGTCACCCACGACAAACATGTCCTAGATGAGGGACCAGACAAAGAGTGGCTCAATAGACCTCTATGATGAAAAAAAACATTGGCCCACGTTTTCCCTTGCCCGGACACGGGTCACGGGGGACCCCTCTGGAGCCAGGCCTGTAGGAGGCGCACAATGGCGAGCATCTGGTGAAGAGTCAACATGGGTCCCCCCTCCCATGAGCTTACCACTCATGGGAGGGGGCAAAGGGGGTCGGGTGCAGACTGAGCTGGGTGGCAGCCGAGGGCGGGGACCTTGGCGGTCTGATCCTCGGCTACACAAACTAGCTCTTGGGACATGGAAGGTCACCTCTCTGGTAGAGAAAGAGCCTGAGCTGGTGCACGAGGTTGAGAAGTTCGGGCAAGATATAGTCGGACTCACCTCAACGCAAGCAAGGGTTCTGGAACCAGTCCACTCGAGAGGGGATGGACTTTGTTCCACTCTGGCGCTGCCAGCAGTGCTGGGGCAACGGGCAGGGGTGGCAATTCTTGTTGCGCTCTGGCTTTTGGCCTGTATGTAGGAGTTTAACCCGGTGAACGAGAGGGTAGTTTCCCTTCGCCTTTGAGTGGGGGGACGTGTCCTGACTGTTGTTTGTGCTTATGCGCCAAACAGCACTTCAGTATACCCACCCTTTTTGGAGTCTCTAGAAGAAATACTGGAGAGTGCTCCCGCAGGGGATTCTCTTGTTCTGCTGGGGGACTTTAACGCTCACGTTGGTAGCAACAGTGAGACCTGGAGAGGTGTGATTGGGAGGAACGGCCCCCCTGATCTGAACGAAAGCGGTGCTTTGTTATTGGACTTCTGTGCTTGTCAAAGATTGACGATAACAAACACTATGTTCAAGCATAAGGGTGTCCACATGTGACCTTGGCACCAGGACACCCTAGGCCACACATGATTGACTTTGTGGTCATATCATCGGACTTGCGGCCATATGTTTTGGACGCTCGGGTGAAGAGAGGGGCGGAGCTGTCAACCAATCACCACCTGGTGGTAAGTTGGCTCTGATGGTGGGGGAGGATGCCGGTCAGACCTGACAGGCCCAAACGCATTGTGAGGGTCTGCTGGGAACGACTGGCAGAGTCCCCTGTCAGAAGGATTTTCAACTCCCATCTCTGAGAGAGCTTCGACCATGTTCCGAGGGAGGTGGTGGACATTGAGTCTGAATGGGCCATGTTCCGTGCCTCCATTGTCCAGGCAGCTGATTAGAGCTGTGGCCGTAAGGTGGTCGGTTCCTGTCGTGGCGGTAATCCCAGAACCCATTGGTGGACACCAGTGGTGAGGGATGCCTTCAAGATGATGAAGGAGTCCTATCGGGCCTTCATGGGACTCCGGAAGCAGCTGACAGGTGTCGGCAGGCCAAGCGGTCTGTGTCTCTGGCAGTCGCTGAAGTAAAAACTCAGACATGGGAGGCGTTCGGAGAAGCTATGGAGAACATCTTCCGGACGACATCGAAGAGATTCTGGACCACCATTCGGCGTCTCAGGAGGGAAAAGCAGTGCACAGTCAACATCGTGTATGGTGGGGATAGTGTGCTGCTGATCTCGACTCGAGATGTTGTGGATCGGTGGAAAGAATAATTCGAAGACCTCCTCAATCCCACCGACACAACTTCCTAGGAGGAAGCAGAGCCTGGGGACTCCACGGTGGGCTCGCCTAACTCTGGGGCTGAGGTTGTCAAAAAGCTCCTCGTTGGCAGTGCCCCGGGGGTGGATGAGATCCGCTCGGAGTTCCTTGAGGCCATGGGTGCTGTTGGCGTGTCTTGGTTGACACGACTCTGCAGCATTGCGTGGACATCGGGGGCAGTACCTTTGGATTGGCAGACCGGGGTGGTGGTC
Source organism: Dunckerocampus dactyliophorus (assembly GCF_027744805.1). NCBI lineage: Eukaryota > Metazoa > Chordata > Actinopteri > Syngnathiformes > Syngnathidae > Dunckerocampus > Dunckerocampus dactyliophorus. The sequence continues at coordinate 33,734,544 of NC_072822.1, forward strand.
CCCCTTTTTAAGAAGGGGGACCGGAGGGTATGTTCCAACTATCGTAAAAATCACACTCCTCAGCCTTCCTGGTAAGGTCTATTCAGGGGTTCTGGAGAGGAGGATCCACCGCATAGTTGAATCTCGGATTCAGGAAGACCCGTTTCCAGTGAGGAGGGTTGGACTCCGCCAGTGCTGCCCTTCATCACCAATTCTGTTCATTATTTTTATGGACAGAATTTCCAGGCGCAGCCAGAGCGTTCTGGTTTGGTGGCTTCAGGATTGAGTCTCTGCTTTTTGGAGATGATGTGGTCCTGCTGGCTTCATCGCGCCGTGAACTTCAACTTTCACTGAATTGCTTTGCAGCCGAGTGTGAAGCGGCCGGGACGAGGACCTCCAAGTCCGAGTGCATGGTTCCCGCCCGGAAAAGGTTGGCGTGCCATCCCTGGGTCGGAGATGAGATCCTGCCCCAAGTGGAGGAGTTTAGGTACCTTGTGGTCTTGTTCACGAGTCACGGTCTGTTGTGGTGAAGAGAGAGCTGGGCCGAAAGGAAAAGCTCTCGATTTACCGGTCGATCTATGTTCCTACCCTCACCTATGGTCATGAGCTTTGGGTAGTGACCGAAAGGACAAGATCGTGGGTACAAGCGGCCGAAATGAGTTTTCTCTGTAGAGTGGCTGGGCTCTCCCTTAGAGATAAGTTGAGAAGCACTGTCATCCTGGAGAGACTCAGGGTAAAAACGCTACTCCTCCACATTGAGAGGAGCCAGGAGCCTCCCTTGAGGTGTTCAGGGCAAGTGCGACTGGTAGAAGGCCTCGGGGAAGACCCAGGACATGTGGGAGAGACTATATCTCCCAACTGGCCTGGGAACGCTTCGGGATCCGCCGGGACGAGCTGGACGAAGTGGCCGGGGAGAGGAAAATCTGGGCCTCTTTACTTAGGCTGCTGCCCCCGCAACCCGATCTCGGATAAGCGGTTGAAGATGGATGGATGGATGGATGGATGGATGGATGGATGTTTTAAACAACAAAAAAAAACCCTCTTTTAGTTTTGTTTACAAAATCACGTACATTAGCTCAGTTTCAAACGAAATTGGCGTCAACGTCTAAGAAAATGTGACTCATCTTGTATGAGCTTCAAAACAATGTCTATGTGCTCATTGCTGCTTTCAAGCATGCTGAAATAACTTTTTGTGTTTATAAGAGTTGACGAACAAAGGTACCGTTATGGGCTTCGGAGGATGCTACTGCTTCTGTTTTGCTCTCGAAAACTAAAACATCCCGACGCTCCCGCCAACGACAGCGATTTGGGACAAGATCCGATCCGACCTCGAGCTGGTGGGACAACTTTGACAAGCATGTTGTTTTTTTGGAAGAATGGCGTTAAAATGTTAGCATGACAGGGACATTGTGATTGCTTCTTTGCCCACAAGCTTCCCTGTTGCAGTATATACAGTATATACTGTATGCCTGTTTTGTGCTCCATAACTACTGTCATGGAGGCAATTGACTCAATCAATCCCACCTATTTTTCAAAAGACAGCCCCTTCTGGACATTTTAGACAATTTTAACTGATCTTTCAAGGTACACAGAATATTGTGTTCTATGGCTAAATAAACATGGAACTTACCAAAAGAAAGATTAGACTGCCGTCTTTCATCTACCTTTTTCCGTTCTTTAGTAATCAGCAGTAGAACATTAGGTTGGTTTCAGGAAAATATCAGTTGACGACTAGAAAAGGGAGAAAAACAGCTTTTTGTGAAAATATCAATTTCAAGCATAACTTTGGCACAAATATTTTAGTTTTATAAAATAAATCAAATAAATAGTTTTGCTTTTGTGACAGCTCAAATATCTAAACAACTATACCACAACATAAACAACACAAAATACCAATTTATTTACAAATATAAGACCATGAACTATTTACAGTTTTCACATTTTGGAACTGAACTATTTGTGTGCATGTGTGCGCGTCATTTTCCTGAAACTTACCTATGTTCTACTGCTGATTACCAAAGAACGGAAAAAGGTAGATGAAAGACGGCATTGCTGAGGCAGCCGATCGGAGCTGTGGCCGCAAGGGGGTTGGTGCCAATCGTGGCGGAAAGACCCGAACCCGATGGTGGATACCAGAGGTCAGGGCTGCCGTCAAGCTGAAGGAGTCCTATCGAGCATGGATGGCTTGTGGGACTCTTGAAGCAGCTGACAGATACCGGCAGGCCAAGCGGCTCGCGGCTTCGGCGGTGGTCGAGGCAAAAATTTGGGTGTGGGAAGAGTTCGGAGAGGCCATGGAACACTACTTTCGGTCGGCCTCGAAGAGGTTCTGGCAAACCGTCCGGCGCCTCAGAAAGAGGAAGCAGTGCCCGGTCCACACTGTTTACAGTGGGGACGGGGGCCTGCTGACCTCGACTGAGGATATAGTTGGGTGGTGGAAGGAATACTTTGAGGCCCTTCTCAATCCCACTGACATACCTTCCATAGAGGAAGCAGAGGCTAAGGACACAAACGCGGACAGTTCCATCACTGTGGCTGAGGTATCTGTGGTAGTCAAAACGCTCCCCAGTGGCAAAGCTCCGGGGGTTGACGAGTTTCGCCCTGAATTCCTCAAGGCTCTGGATGTTGAGGGACTGTCTTGGCTGACACGTCTCTTCAACATTGCGTGGAAGTCGGGAACAGTACCTCTGGATTGGCAGACTGGGGTGGTGGTCCCTCTTTTCAACTAGGGTGACCGGAGGGTGTGTTCCAACTATAGGGGGATCACATTCCTCATCCTCCCGGGGAAAGTCTATTCCAGAGTGCTGGAGAGAAGGGTACGACCGTTAATCGAACCTCGGCTACAGGAGGTGCAATGTGGTTTTCGTCCTGGTCGCGGAACACTGGACCAGCTCTACACCCTTGCAAGGGTCCTGGAGGGTACTTGGGAGTTTGCCCAACCGGTCTACATGTGCTTTGTGGACCTGGAAAAGGCATTCGACCGTGTCCCTCGCGGTGTCCTTTGGAGGGTGGAGATGGAGGAGTTCAAGTATCTCGGGGTCTTGTTCACGAGTGAGGGAAGGTTGGAGCGTGAGGTCGATAGGCGGATCGGCGCAGCGTCTGCAGTAATGCGGTCTCTATATCGGACCGTCGTGGTGAAGAGAGACCTGAGCCGGAAGGCAAAGCTCTCAATTTACCGTTCGATCTATGTTCCCACCCTCACCTATGGTCACGAGCTTTGGGTCGTGACGGAAAGAATGAGATCGCGGATACAAGCAGCTGAAATGAGTTTTCTTCGTAGGGTGGCGGGACTCACCCTAAGAGATAAGGTGAGGAGCTTGGTCATCCGGGAGGAGCTCAGAGTAGAGCCGCTGCTCCTTCACATCGAGAGGAGCCAGCTGAGGTGGCTCAGGCATCTAGCCCGGATGCCTCCCGGACGCCTCCCTGGTGAGGTTTTTCGGGCATGCCCAGCCGGGAGAAGGCCGAGGGGAAGACCTGGGACATGCTGGAGGGATTATGTCTCACAGCTGGCCTGGGAACGCCTTGGTGTCCTCCCGGTGGGGCTGGAGGAGGTGGTCGAGCTTCCCTACTAAGACTGCTGCCCCCGCGACCCGGACTCGGATAAACGGAGGAAAATGGAATGGAAATGGTGTGGAATGGTGTGTGCGCGTGAGCGTATGTGTGCATGTGCACGCATTTAAATTTCCCTATACAGTGTTCCCTCTTTTATAGCGAGGAATAGGATCCCGAAATATCCCGCAATAAGTAAAATCTGCAAAGTAGCCAAGTTCTTTTTTTTTTTATTTTTTTTTTTTTTACAATTTTTATGTTTAAGTTTTAAGGCTAAAAAAACCCTCACCATACACTTTATGTCATTTATTTTCTCAGACAGGCATTCATATTTTCTCACATTTCTAAGTCCTTTAATTGCTGTCAAAAAATTCAAACTTTCATTTAAATTTCAACCGACAAGGTTGGACACAACAAATTATTAAGTGACTCGTGAGTATTTCACTCATCTGACCGTGCCTCTTAGTGGTAGCGCCGTTCCGCTGTACTGTAGCATTTTTGTGTCCTTGTTAAAACATATCGCTCCTGTCGTCTTATTTTGCTCCATTTTCCGCCTCGTCCTCCTCCTCGAACCGAAGATTCATTTATTCCGTAATGGCGCCCTATAGCCACCACTTCTACCTTCCTTCAGCATGTCCAGAAGTCAAAATTTTTGTGTGATGGTTAGCATCTTCCTCTGCCTTTGGGTGCAGAACATTTGGTCGACATTGTAGGTTTTGTCGGGGAAAAAACTTGCAAACAATCATCTTTCGGAGTCACACGGTTAGATGCTTCTTCTTCTGCTTCTGTTGTTTATTGACGGTTGGCAAGCAGCTCACACTGTTAGCTAGTTTGATAGTGATGACCACAACAGGAGACGGCACAAAGGACATTGATTGACAATGGTCTAGAGCCAATCAGGACGCACAAAACAATGGGCGGTGCAGACAGAAGAGAGAGGCGAAAGAGTGACACAGCCACCTCTTTCTAAAGCACAGAACGACAACACTCAACTTCCCACAATTAAATTCTTCTTAAAAGGCCAGGCTCGGTCTGTAACAGCGTTCATACGCTGTAAAAAAAAAAAAAAAAAGAAAGCACTAAAATTGTATTAAAAAAAATTTGCGAAACAGCGAGTCCACGAAAGGTGAACCAGGATGGAGCGAGGGAACACTGCAACCTTCTGGATGCTGCACTTCTCCACGTTCTGTCACGTCTTCCTTCCTGTCATGCGTGATTGTTCCATCTACATGATCTCTGCCACCGCACGGTGGCGGAGTGGTTGTTGGCCACACAATCAGGAGATCTGGTAGACCTGGATTCAAATGTCCATTTGGGCATCTCTGTGGGGAGTTTGCATGTTCTCCTCGTGCGTGTGTGGGTTTTCTCCGGGTACTCTGGTTTCCTCCCACATTCCAAAAACATGCATGTTAGGTTCATTGGAGACTCTAAATTGTCCATAGGTATGAATGTGAGTGTGAATGCTTGTTTGTCTATATGTGCCCTGCCATTGACTGGCGACCAGTCCAGGGTGTACTCCGCCTCTCGCACGAAGTCAGCTGGGATAGGCTCCAGCATACCCCCTCGACCTTAATTAGGATAAGCGGAATTGAAAATAGATGGATGGATGGATGGATGGATGGATGGATGGATGGATGGATGGATGGATGGATGGATGGATGGATGAGCATAGAAAACGGATGGATGGATGATCTCTGCCGAGCTCTTATCAAATGCACTTCTGCCACCTTGTGGCCGTTTTTATGATTTAAAATTGCTCTGAAGTGAAATGCATTAGTGTAGAAGTGCGTCATCACCTCTTCTTGCCTCTCGCACTTTGGTACTGAACGAGTTAGACAAGGACAATTTGCCAGAAACACAGGATTATTTCAGCAATGATAGCAATCGGCCAATAAAATGAACTACACTTTACAGCATGGTTGTGATAATCAACATCTGTTACATTTAAATAGACATATTTTTCCTACATTTTCGGTTTTATATGCAATACATGTTGCTGACAATCGTGAAATAATCTACTGAAAAGTAACGCTACTTCGCTAGCAGTCCACATGTATCTTCTCCTGTGCATCGCCACGGTTGTTTGTTGTGCGTCTATGGAAATTATGTCATCAACACTTCCGATTGGTTGAAATTGCCTTAACAGTCCAGGCTGCAGAAATAGTAATAACACGTCACTGTGTGATGGAGGTTTTTTGGACCACAGAGAGGGGCAAATGCGTTTATGAATGTTTTAGACAATATCCGTGTTTGTGTGGACATGGCCAAAGTTGTCTTCATCCTTGGCAGCGTAGGGTTCATCCCCGAGTCCACCAAGAAAGCAAACACGAAGCAGAACTATGTCTGGTTTGCTACTTGACGTCCAAAAGACCACTGAGCTTCTTTGATAGCGTAAATGGAGAGCGAAGCCGTGTGACGCCTCGCCTTTGAGAAAGCATTCGTCCTCACTCCTTAACTCGCCGCTTTTCATCCTCGGTCAGATCATCCAGGGGGATGTCCAATCTGTGAAGGCACCTCTCTACCTTGTCTACATCAAAGCACAGTTACATATATTAACACCTCCCTCGTGTGTGTGTGTGTGTGCGCACGGGAAAATAAGGAATGCAAATCAAGCTGTGCAGGGAAAGTGAAATGTAATTAAACCTGAAAGGAGTCTGTTTGATTCTTGAAACAAACAGATGTAGTGGTGGCGTTACAGATACTGTAGGGTATTGGTCGGGTAAGAGTGGGGATTGACTGAGAAGTTCAGGTTAGCGACAGAATACTAAAGTGCTAACATTATGTACACATTTCAGCAGTGACATGCTTGCTCAGCTGAGTCACTCAAGAAAAACAAAATGATCAGACTTGGCCAAACAAGTATTTGTCACAGCTGTAGACTTTATTTAGGAAGTGTAGCAAAGCCTACCTGGCGGTGATTTGATCGCCTCTTCTCTCAAAGGTGGATCAAACAAGTGAGGATGAGAGATTTTTCTCACGTTTGGCGACATTACTGTTAGCACGTCATTAAAATCTAATTTTTGCATAATCAGGGTCCTTTAACTTGTTTTTAGTTGTAATGACCACAAATCAAGTGCTTGCAGATAGATGCAACCAAATACTTGTTGGCACCAGGTTTTGTTGATATGATTAGTTTTTTGCTGGAAAAAAATGAGGTGGAGATGAGTCCAGAGCTCCAGGTTTTATTTTAAGATGTGTAGCAAAGCTTGCTTTTTAGTGATTTTATAAAAACTGGAACCCAAGGCCAGGGTTTGAGCACCTCTTCTCTTAAAAGTGGAGCAACCAGGGGAGGGAGGTGATACATTTTTTTTATCACTTATGGCTCTAGGGACACATATTACTGTTAGCATATAATTAAAAAGTCACTTTGGCATCACAGAGGACCTTTAACTTGTTTTGGTTATCATGACCATTGCTGATAGGATTCGTTTTTTGGTGACAAAAAAGTGTGGTCAAGATGATTTTAGAGCTTCATGTTTTATTTTAAGATGTATACTCGGTCCCCAACTTACGAACACCCGACTAGCGAACACTCGCAGATACGAACACAAGCCGACTGGTCTATATTTTATTTTATTTTGCCTTGTAGTCACTCAATCAGTATTTATACTGCTACTGTACATGCTTGACCAGTAGAGGGCACTGTGACACTGCTAATGGGACCAACAGAGGAAGAGTTAGACTGGGGAGATACAGTGTAAAGCTAAATGGAAAGCTAAATAATACAACCCGGACAGAGCGTGTGATTAAAGTTTATGAAGAGTTAATAGGCCTGCTTAATTCTACACCACCCACAGAACACTACCTCTTTTAGATGAGTCTAACCACCACCATTTGTCCTTTTTTTCCAATAACTCCTCCTCCTCCACAACGACGTATGCTCGACCACTCCTCTTCAAAGGTAAATAACATTTATCATTACGTATTATTATATCACTTTTATTATTGTTTTTTTCATTAATTATCCTGGTTTAATATTACTACTGCATCCAAACTCATATTTACATACATACACATATACTGTATATGTATACACGTACATGTAGTACCTATATCAGTGGTAATACTACCTTTTCCCCTACTTAATAACAATTCGACATAAGAACGGTCGTCTGGAACCAATTGTGTTCATAAGTTGGGGACCAAGTGTATAGTGGAACCTGTTTAAAAAGTCATTTTTAAATTTGTAATGACCAAAAGGGCTTGCAGGTGGATATTGGACGGTAAAAACACACATGACAGGAAGGAGGAAGTGAGAGAGCGTGGAGGAGTGTAGCATGCAGAAAGTTACGCATTGTAGGAAAATTTTAACGCACGCACACGTGCGCACACACATGCACATATATAGTTCAGTTCCAAATGTGAACATTGTAAGTAGGTCATGGTGTTATATTTGTAAATAAATTGTTATTTTGACCCCTTTTTGTGTTGTTTATGTCGTGTGAGCTGTCACAAAAGCAAATATTTGTGTCAAAGTGAAAGTTATGCTTGAAATGAATCTTTTCACAAAAAGCTGGTTTTCTTCCTTTTGCAGTCGAGAGCTGATATTTTCCTGAAACTTACGTACTGTATGTTCTACTGCTGATTACTAAAGAACGCAAAACGTCTTTCTGATAAAAGACGGGAGTCTAATGTTCTTTTGGTATGTTCCATGTTTATAGAGCCATAGAACACAATACTCTGTGTGTCTTGAAAAATCAGTCATAATCGTCTAAAATGGTCGGTACTGAAGACGTTGTCTTTTGAAAAATGGCTGTGATTGAATGAGTTAATGATTTTATAAAAATTGGAACCCACAACTGCCGAGGCGAGCGTTTGAGCACCTTTTCTCTCAAAAGTGGAACAAACAAGGGAAGGAGGTAATACATTTTTATCACTTTTGGCTCAAGGGACACACATCACTGTTAGCACATCATTAAAAAGTCACTTTGCCATAATAGAAGACCTTTAAGTTGTTTTGGTTGTAATGACCAAAAGGCAAGTGCGTGCAGATGGATAAATTGCAGTGGCGGAGCCGGACATTTGGTGAGACCATTACTCACAAAGTGAGGTTGAGATAAATATAGGTTCATTTTAAGAGTCAGCTGGAGTGAGCTTAACCAGCTACAACTCAACACCAGCAAGACAAAGGAGATGATCATTAACTTCCAGAGGAAAACATCCCATTTCACACCGGTGAACATCCAGGGAGCGGACATAGAGTTGGTAGATAGCTACAAATTCCTGGGTGTTCACCTTACCAACAAACTGGACTGGTCCGTCAACACCCACGCCCTCTACAAGAAGGGCCAGAGTCGCCTCCACCTGCTGAGGAGACTGAGGTCCTTTGGTGTGTGCAGGACTCTTTTACGGACCTTTTATGACTCTGTGGTGGCCTCAGCCATCTTCTATGCTGTGGGCTGCTGGAGAGGGGGCAGCACGGACAGGGACAGGAGCAGGATCAATAGGCTGATCAGGAGAGCGAGCTCTGTCCTGGACGGTCCTCTGGACTCCGTGGAGGAAGTGGGGGAGAGAAGGATGTTGGCTAAGCTGACATCCATCATGGACAACACCTCTCACCCGCTACATGACACTGTGGGTTCCCTTAGCAGCTCCTTCAGCAGCAGACTGTTACACCCACGGTGTAAGAAGGAGAGGTTCCGCAGGTCCTTCATACCGACCGCTGTCAGGCTCTACAACACCTGCACCACCTGAACCATGTTGTGGTCACTATGTCACTATGTATTCTTTACTTGCGTATCTTGCTTGCTGCTGTAACAAGTGAATTTCCCTGCTGTGGGATAAATAAAGTACAATACAAGATAATACAGTGAAGCCAGTTTAAAAAGTCACTTTTAAGTTTGTAATGACCAAGTGCTTGCAGATGGATCGATGACATGGTACATTTCTGTGAAACAGGCAAGATGTCTTTTGAGCTTCAGGATTTATCTTAAAATGTGTAGCAAAGCCTGCTTTTTAATTATTTTAGAAAAATTGGAACCCGCAACTGCCAAGGCGAGTGTTTGAGCGTGGTGGACCTCGGTCCGGTCCTTGGTACGGATACGGATCCATTGAAGGCCCTTTACGGACCCATGACCAATTAAAGTGAATGAGAAATATAATAATAGCACATAATCATACTCGCGGGCCCATCGCAGCGGCAGTTTGTGGGCATGATTGACAAACGCAGTGGCATCACTCAGAATGAGCCGATGAGATACTTTGTTTACTTGTCGAGAAGTCAATGAGAGAACCATGACTTGCTCAAAAGTAAGAAAAGTTGATGAAGAAAAGCGAACATTCAAAAGTGAATGAACAGACCGATGTATGTTCATTCTTCCTAAATCCAGTGCAGAAGCGCCGTGTCTCATAGCCTCTGAAACTTTAGCGCTTTAGTGCAAATGTTCACTAAGGATTGTATGGGTATTGCAGCAAAACAACAACCTTTCCCTGACGGGAGACTTGTGAAGGAGTGCATCTGCTGCAGGGACCTCACTCAAAGTTACACAAAAAGTGGAATTGTCTGACAAATTCTATGATAACAAGATAACAAACATTTCTTTTAAATGAAATTTCGGTGCCAAAATGATTGTGTCGTGTTGAAACAACATAGGGTGATGTGCAGTTTTCATTACATTTCATATTCATATCAGTTAGTCTGTTTGATGCAATTTAAGGCAGAGTAAGGTTTGGACCTTTGCTGTGCGAAAATAAAAACGGACCTTATTCAATTTCAATTGAAGACACCTGCTCTAGGGACACAGATTACTGTTAGCACATCAATAAAAAGTCACTTTAGCATCATAGAAGACTAACAAAAGATTTAACTTGTTTTGGTTATAATATTCATTGTTGATAGGATTATTTTTTGGTGGGAAAAAGTGAGGTTTAGATGATTTTAGAGCTCTGGGTTTTATGTGTAGTGAAGCCTGTTTAAAACTTTCACTTTTAAGTTTGTATTGACCAAAAGGGCTTGCAGATGGATAAATGCAACACAGTTTGTGGTGATGATATGGTGGTTTTCTGGTAAGATGTCTTTTGAGCTCCAGGATTTATTTGAAGATATGTAGCAAAGCCTGCTTTTTAGAAATGAATTCACGAACATTGGAACCCCCAACATTTGAGCATCTTTTGTCTCAAACGTGGAGTAAACACAAGAGGGAGGTGATATATTCGTATCACGTTTGGCTCTAGGGACACGTATTTCTGTTAGCGCATATTTAAAACAGCAATGAATGAGTTCAATCAATTTCACACGTATGTTTTCATTTTGCTTGAGAAGCGTTCAAGTTAAGGTTGTATTTCTTCCATTCCACTGCCTAAAGTGGCGGTTGGTTAACGACAACATGGCTTCTCCCATCACTCAACACTTCACACCTTTCTCGCTTAGTTGGCTGATATCATTTGTTCTACTTCGCCGCTTTCTCGCTTACGACGGCATCACGGTGTGGTGGAGACAGATGAGAGTCTGGGAATGAGTGGAATGGAATGGTCAATCCTTGACTTTGATGACCGTTTGGAGGCTCTTCGGTGACTCGGCGGTCGCAGGACTCGAGCGCTGCCGGATGCCGTCACACAGCGCTACCACGTTCAACCTTCCCCACCCGTCAGTTGGCGTGTTGTGTTCATCCTGGCCTGAGATCGATACTTTAAAAAGTGTCTGGCGGGAGACGGAGTAGTCGCCCAAACTGTTTTGGCACCTCATTTAAGAGCGTTTTTGCTTCCTGCGAGGAGGCGATGTGTCTGCTTTGTCTGCAGGAGGACGCCCGGCGTCTAAAGCCAACTGATGGAGTTTTTTATGTTGCACAATGAACACGGAGATTAGAACCCAGAGAGAAGAGAGGAACACATCAGGAGGCTCGCTATGATTCATGCTACACCTCCACCAAGATTCTATGACGAGCATAAAGAACATGTTTTGAATGTTAGCACATTAGTGAATGTTAGCACATGTTAGTGAATGTTAGCACATTAGTGTAGGTGGGCACATTCTAGCATGTGTTGGACCTTCGTGGCGTATGTTAGCATGTGATAGCTCATGTTAGCGCATGTTGAATGTCGGAGCATGTTAGCATGTGCTATCATTGTAGTGCACGTTCATCCACATTGGCCACACGTCGACACAGACTGCAGAAGACAACGATCACTTTGATAGGATACGCTAAGACGTTACATACGGTGGTGGGAGAAAGTGTTTGCCCCCTTGCTGATCTTTTATTTTTTTATGTTTGTTACACTTAAATGTTTCAGATCATCAAGCTAATTTCAATATTAGTCAATGACAACACAACTGAACACAAAATGCAGTTTTTAAATGAAGCTTTTTATTATTAAGGGAGAAAAAACCCAAAGCTTCATGTCCCTGTGTGATAAAGTGATTGCCCCCTAAAGCTAATAAGTGGTTGGCCCCCCTTAGCAGCAACAACTGCAATCAAGCGTTTGTGATAACTTGCAATGAGTCTCTTACAGCGCTGGGGACGAATGTTGGCCCACTCATCTTTGCAGAATTGTTGTCATTGTGTCACATTGGAGGCTTTTCCAGCATGAGCTGCCTTATTAAGTTCATGTGTTATGACCCTGGGTCGTAAGATTTTTGTTTCTTTTGTTGGGGCTGATTGTCCAAATATACGGCAGATATGTTTTTTTTTTCTTGTGTCGGAGGACCCCGGCTCCTGACTGGCTGCAGTGAGGACCCAGCCCTCCTCCCTCCATAAGAGGCAGCGGGAGAGGCCGGGTAGAAGAAGAGCATCTCCCATCTCTTTCTCCTCCCAACCTGCCACCCCTTGGACTTGTTGGACTTTAAGCAAATGAACACCTTATGTTAGAGACCTGCTGCTCTTTTCCTTTTCTTGTAAAATAAATTCTTGCACAGCCAAAAGAGAGGAACTGGTGGTACTTGGGACTTGGCTGTCACTGTGGTTTGCTGGAGTCCCAAAGCTTTAGGCCCTGTCCACACCAATACGGATATTTTGAAACCGCTTATTTTTCATGCGTTTTGGCCTCTCATCCACACGTTTATGGAGGATTTTGTCCTGAGCTTTTGGAAAACTCCAGCCAGGGTAAAGATTTTTCAAAACTCCGGCTTCAGCATATTCGTGTGGATGTCGAAAACAGACCTTTTGGCTCGTTGCTGACAAATGACGTAACAATTACTGTATGTGCCGTTATTTCCACATTCGATAGCGTAAGGATAACTTCATGTGTGCAATGGCTAACATAACATTGCTGCTTTCAAGCAAGCCGAAATGACTTTTTGTGTGTGGAAGAGTAAACTTATGCATACTTTTGCTTTACATTGACAAACAAAGGACGCTATACCGGCTCTGACACCCCCGTCAACGATGGCAATTTAGGACAAGACCCGATCGGACCTCTAGCTGGTGGGACAACTTTGACAAGAAACTGGTGATTGCGTTTGACGGAGCTGCATCGCCCGCTCATTGAAAGCGTCCCTGTTATATACGCCTGCTTGTTTTTTATTTTTATTATTTATTTTTATTCAATTATTTCAGCAATGATGTAGCGTCACAGCCGATGGAGTTTCTTGATCAATAAAATGAACTACACTTCTCAGCACTGTAGTGATAATCAACATCTGCTACATCTGAATAAAGAACGTGTTTCATCCATTTCCAGTTTTATATTCAATACATTTTGCTGACAAATGTGAAATAACCTACTGAAAAGTGTTGCTACTTTGCTAGCGATCCACATGTAGCTTCTCCTGTACATCGCCATCTTTGTTATCATACGGAAATGACCCCATTGGCGCCTCCGATTGGTTAAAAGCGCCGTAACAGACCACAGCTGCAGCGCCCCCTTACTTTGGCATGCGCATGACAGCCTGCATGCGCGTGTTCGTGTGGATAGGAATAGTTTTAGAGCGTCACCGTGTGGATAGAGATTTTTGTGACACCAGAGAGGGGCAGATGTGCCTTTTTGCCTGAGAAATGGATTTTGAACCTTTTCTAGACCGCCAGAGCTCAATTAATCTCAGTTAACAGTTAATCTCAGTTAACAGTTAATCTCAGTTAACGGGGGAGTCATCACTTCTCCACACAGGTTTGGATTTTCTTTCTCCCTTAGTAGTAAAAAATGTAAAACCTGCATTTTGTGTTCAGTTGTGTTGGCATTGACTAATATAGATCAAAATATAAAAAATATCAAATAAGAAATCAGGAAGGGGGCAAACACTGTATTTCAAGAAAAAAACAATATCTCAGCTTTGTGGTCAAAGTGAAGAAGTGTATTTTTATTATTATTACTATGAACTTCTCTCTTTCCTCTTTTTTCCTGTTTTTTTCCCCCCAAACATTTCAACTTTCTTTTTAAATCATCTTTGTCAATTTTCTTTACTCATGATATTATGATATTGAAAAATAATTTCAAACTAATGTTAGTTACTTTAATATTTCATCTCTGCGCTACTAAAATTATATTATTTTTCCTCATATTTTACAAGTTTATTCTCGTAAAATTGAAACTTTTTTTCTTGTTGGAATGAGACTTTTTTCTCTTAATGGTTTGACTTTACTCGCGTAAAATGCTGCTGGGTTTTTTCTTTCTTCTTGTAAAGTTTCTTATCGTAATTATGGATGACTTTATTCCCATCATACACTGCTGATCCAAATCTGAAAAACTGCTAGAATTTGCATTTTGCACATTTGGATCTTAATGAGGTTTTAAGTAGAGCTACAATATGCAAAAACAGGGAGGGGGGGTGAGACAAAAAGCATTTTGAAAAGTAATTTATTGAAAACAACAAACAAACGGAAATAGGCTGTTTATCAGCTGATCAAAAGTTTAAGACCACAGGCAATAAAAGCCAAAATCTGCTCAAAATTCATTTTCTGTCAGGCATTCCCACTGTCATGCCCTCCTGATGCTAAAGCTAAGAAGCTTTCTCTTCTTCAACGTGGTGGGATTGTGGAGCTGCATCAGCAAGGCCTCTCGCAGCGTGCCATGGCTGCTGAGGTTGGGAGCAGGAAATCAGTCATCCACCTGAGATGTTTTCTACCCGGCCCAGTGGAGGGGGTCCATCATGGTCTGGGGTGCTTTTTCATTCAGTGGAACACTGGAGCTTCAGGTGGTGCAGGGTCGTCAAACGGCGGCCGCTTACGTGCAGATGTCGCAGCGGGCATCCCTCATGACTGAGGGCCCTCGTCTGTGTGGTAACAGCTGGGTTCTTCAACAGGACAACGCTGCAGTTCACAATGCTGGCTTGACCAAGGACTTCTTCAGGGAGAACATCACTCTTTTGGACCATCCTGCATGTTCCCCTCATTTCAATCCCATAGAGAACATTTGGGGATGGATGGCAAGGGAAGTTTATAAAAATGGCCATCAGTTCCAGACAGTTGATGCCCTTGGTGAAGCCATCTTCACCACTTGGAGCAATGTTCCCACTAGCCTCCTGGAAACACTGGCATCAAGCATGCCCAAAGCCATCTTTGAAGTGATGAACAAGAACGGTGGAGCTCCTCATTACTGAGTCCTACTGAGAACATTTTTTGTTCTGGTTTGGAGAGTTTTGTTATTTTTTGAGCGATGGTCTTAAACTTTTGATCAGCTGATCCTTCTTGTTTTTGCATATTGTAGCTCTACTTAAAACCTCATTACGATCCAAATGTGCAAAATGCTAATTCTAGCAATTTTTCAACTGGTTTTTGGTCAGGAGTGTATTTTGACTTTATTCGCTAAACATTTTTCCACAGCCTAATTTTTCAAAAATTACAACTTTATTCATGTTTTTACCTGTTTCTCATAATATTACAACTTCAAAAAAAAGTCTTTTTTTTCATATTTCAGCTTTATGCTACTGAAATGAAGTTATTTTTCCTCATAATATTACAATGTTATTCTCGTAAAAATTAGGAGTTTTTCTCATTAAATTTTCAGCAAATGGCCCCTGGGCCACACTTTGGACACCCCTGCGTTAGCTACTGTAGATGAAATCAAAAGTTTTGCTTTAACCATTTGGAGTCCTGGGCAGGATTTTGCCTTTTTAACGTATGTTTGTATTTACCTTTATAGTTCACCTTAAAAACCTTTTGGGTTGATTTTTTTTTCTTTTCAGTTCGGTCTCACGTGTGTGACTGTACACTTATTTAGTCATTTTGACATCATGCATGAACACGTTGGGCCTAAAATCGCCCAAAAGCCTAAAATCCAAGTACAAGAAAATTATTTTTTTTACTGTGAAAATGATGAATGAACCCTTTTTATAATGTAGAGTGCAAATAGACATTTATCGAACAAGAGAGTGGAATAAAACTTAAGTCTGGTCCATGTAGGAATTTCAAAGCCATGATTCTCCGCGTCAGTTGGCCACTTGATGGCAGTGTGGGATTACCCCCCCCCTTCCCTTACAAGCAAATGGCCTGTAATGCCCGTGGATATTCTCATTCATCCACATCATTGTACTCACAGGGCATTGAATCGATCGCAACAGAAGTGTTCGTGTTGTCTTAGAAGACGTTTGGCCTCTCATCCGAGCAGGCTTCATCAGCTCATGCTCAAAGACTAGGTGGGACACACACCAGTCAGACTAGATAGGACAGCTCTAGTCTGAGAATTTGTTGCAAGATCCAATTTATTGATCCTATTTATTGATTTTGTGGTGTGAAATACCAATCGTTCGTTTACATGGAGTGCCCGCCAATAAGTTGGTTCATTCCATTCAGATGCAATGATGGTCATGGACCCACCCGAAACCAAGGTGGTGGTGACTTGTTTGTTTGTTAGAGGCTAAATGAGTGAAACTTTTAGGAAAGGACAGCATTGCATGTGGAGAAGGGTGGTGTCGCAGACCTCCCCCTCTGTTCAGAGATGGCTTTTCAACCTTAATGCAGATGGCTTCAGTCAGTCGTCTGTCAAACCGTCTGTCTTCTGTCCTCAAATGAGTGCTCTTTCTGTTTGAGGCGCAGGTAGACCGCCGAGTCTTGACCTGAAGAGTTAGCTCGTCTGTGTTGTGACATGTGCCTGCTCAGTGGTTGCTTGGTTTCCCCAATGTAAAAATGTACAAATCAGTGCATTCCTCACTGCACTGAACACCGTACAGCAGAGTGTTCTCCAGGGCATGTGGGGGTACTGGCATGTTGTGTTTGTTCAAAACCCCTTTTTTTTTCTGTGGTGCTCGGATAGATTGATGTCAAGCCTTTTCCCCCCCACCAATAGTAAGGTGGTGTCATGTTTCATTGCCTGTTTACGTTGGCTTACACTGATGGCGCTTACAAATGAGCGCTGAACGTGACGACTATTATTAACTTATTCCACACCAAAGATGTATTTATACGGTTTTAGAAACCTGAACGCCCCATCCCAAAGATGTATTACATTTTTCACGCGGGGGGGAGGTTTGCGTGAGAGGCAAAAAGAGGTGATGACGCAACTACACACTAAAAGATGTCACTTTTAGAGACGTTTTAAGGCATAAAAACGGCCACAAGGTGGCAGAAGTGCATTTGATAAGAGCTCGGCATGGATCATTTGCATGTATTAACACAGTCGACAGCAAGGAGGAAGTGGAAGACCATGGAGGAGTGTAGCGTGCAGAACTTTAAGCATTGTAGGGAAACTTTAACGCACGCACCCGCACACACACGTGCACACACACAGTTCATTTCAAATGCGAAACTATAAATAGTTCAGGTTTGTAAATAATGTTTTATTTTGATGTAAAACAACCCTTTTTTGTATTGTTTATGTTGGTATAGTAGTTTAGATATTTGAGCTGTCACAAAAGCAAATATTTGTATCAAAGTGAAAGTTAAGCTTGAAATGTATCTTATTACAAAAAGCTGGTTTTCTCCCTTTTCGAGTCGAGAACTGATATTTTCCTGAAACTTATGTTTCACTGCTGATTAGTAAAGAACGGAAAAAGGTAGATGAAAGACGGGAGTCTTATCTTTCTTTTGCTAGGTTCCATGTTTCTATAGGCATAGAACACAATATTCTGTGAGCCTTGAAAAATCTGTCAAAATTGTCTAAAATGGCCGCTACTGAAGGGGTTGTCTTTTGAAAAATGTCAGGGATCGAATGAGTTAATCATAAGTCTGATTTCACTCGAGCAATTTTCACCATTCAAAGACTCGTACGCAGGGTGAAATCTGTTTTTTGGAAACAGAGCGCCTGTGTGTCTACGTCGGCATAGACCGCCAATACGAGCGTTCACATGCCTTAAAGCTGGGGTGTCCAAACTTTTTCCAGCAATGGCCACATAGTGAAAAATGAAAGGATGCAACTTTGTCACTTTAATATTTTGAGAGAAAGATTCCACTTTCTGTCAAAAATATGTATGTCACCTGTCATGATTGATTTATGACCCCCCCCCCCCCCCCATTCATTTTTTTAGTTCGAACATTTTAGTTTAGTACACAATGTGCATACCACCTGTGCATTCTTTTGCATGAAATCCTACAAAGGTACTGATATCATTCATTCATTCATCGTGCAGTATGGTATCCAAAGAGTGGTTCTGGTGCCAGCGCCTTATCAACCCCACGACTACAGTAAGTCATCAAACTTAGCAAGTGTGGATCAGTACAATAGTCAGCCCAACCCAGCGGTCGTCCGCAGACTGTTTGATCTTCTATGTTTTTTAAAACAACCACATGAAGCTGTAAATTGCAGATGGAGACGATAATCCAGCCTGCAGACGGTTTGAACATACGACAGAAAGGCTCACGTCATAAAACAACAGCCATAACTTTATCCTGGGTGTGATAAAGTGATACTTACAAAATCTATTTTTTATGATTGTTTTTCTTATGTATTGTACATTTAATGGAAGGCAATGAAAGCATACATTTTTTATGGATTTTTTGTCATTTAATACTTATTTCAGCTTTAAAGTGCGTACTATATAAGACAAATGGATAACGGTAATTACCTCGGATGTTGAAAGCATGTCCCCGTCCCCCACCATGTCTGCTTTAATGTTCAGCAAGTCTTGCTGGAAAAAGAATCCAATGTACATTCAGCCCAGTGAGGTTAATGTTTTATTTCTATTCCTTGATTTTACGTCTTTCTTTCTATCTTTTGTTTATTTCTTTATTTCCAAACGCAGTGCCACTATACTGCAAGTGTTCAAATACAAGAATGTACTACATTCTATACTCTTGCGGGGGGCTTTTCCCCCACAACTCCACCCATTTCTTTGGGGCAAGTGTTCCAGCCTATCTGGACGTACTGTATCTCAGCATGTGTGGTTCCAACTGATTCCATGTATTCCATCTCAATCTAATTTCGTACGTACTTTAAAAATTACCTTCAATATTTATTTTTTTTAGAAGACCAGATTTGTCATTATGTACTTTTTTTGTCCAAATGTAGTGTTTTTGCATTGTCCAAAATGTAGTATTTCACAGTTAAACTGTTACCGTCATGTCTCTTAATGCACCCGGAGAGATTAGAGGGTTTGAGGTTGTTATTAATATTATTATTATTATTCATTGTCTAGTTGTACAGAGCAGTGCGGATATGATGTTTTTGTATTTATTTTGTTATTTTCATTGTGTCCTTTTTAATCACAGTCAAACCTGTCATAGCGGCCACCTTTATAGAAAGGCCACCTGCCGATAGCGGCCACTGAAAAATCCCCCGCAGAAAATGTATGTGTCATAGACACTGTGTATAGTGGTCACCTGTCTAATGCGGCCAGCGGCCACCCATTTTGTCTGCCTTGGTCAATATCTGGCTGCATATAGCGGCCAAAATGCCGACTCAAGCAGAAGCTACATGCACGAAAACGTTTTGTTTTTTAAGCAATGAAGCCGTCGTGTGTAGACTTTAATTACTGAGTCCTAGTCCTAGTTGGACATAAAAAAGACGTCTTCTTACTTTGCAATGCCGCCCTGAAAAGATTCAATGACGGCCAAAACGGTAATCTTCCCACTTTGCAATGCCATGAATAGATTCTAAAATAGCCAAAACACCTGAATAAAACATCTAAAATATCACTTAATTGCCGACTAATTGGAGATTAGAAGCCCATTCAATAAGAAAGGAGCGATGGTATTGTTAGTTTACGACGATGTTCGCACCTCCTCCGCACTCAATTGTTCACGCACACACCCATTCATGACTGCTTCACGTGTATCCTGTACTTAAATCCTCGCGCTCGTTCACTCAAATTTTTATTTCTTGCTTTTAAAATCGTGTTTTAAAAAAAATCAAAGATGGAAATTTGTGACTTTCTGCAGGACAGGAGCGAGCGTCCCCTGGCCTGCGCTCTTATTTGGCGGGCTGTGCATTCTCCGGGGAGGAAGAGGCAGCCGCTTCATGCCTGGTGGCCGCGCAGCTGCGGTCAATTAACATTTGTGGCGGATAAAAGGCCAGCGGCGTCGAATGTCGTTGTTGTTATTGATATTACTAGTTTCCTCACCGGAGCTGTTAGCTAGATTTACCTACCTGCTTATGTGTCAACAGAGCTTTTCCCCTTTGTCTCTTGGTTTTGCTCCAGTCTTTTTGTGCTCCTGCAGAAACCCTGGTCACAGATCCTCTATAAGACAGAAGCTCTTTGCTGTTTTCAAGGACCCAAACTGTAGTCAAAGATCCTCTATATGCCAGGAGTGATCTGCTGCAAAAAGGCTGCTCTGTGTATCACAGTGACTCAAGCGTTGCAGCATAACAAATGTGTTTCCAGTTTGCTATGGAACATTTCTCTCTTTTAACGTGTGTGTGTGTGTGTGTGTGTGTGTGTGTGTGTGTGTGTGTGTGTGTGTGTGTGTGTGTGTGTGTGCGTGTGTGTGTGCATGTGTGGGGCTGTGTGTGTGTGTGTGTCACCCTGTCAGAGATCCGTGAGGCCTTCAAAGTGTTTGACCGCGACGGTAACGGCTTCATCTCCAAGCAGGAGCTGGGCATGGCCATGCGCTCCCTGGGCTACATGCCCAATGAGGTGGAACTGGAGGTCATCATCCAGAGACTCGACATGGACGGTGACCACACACACACACACACACACACACACACACGCACACACACACGCACACACACACACACACACGAACATTGAAGCGAAACCACCACCTGCTTTTTTTGTGTCCCCCAGGTGACGGCCAGGTGGATTTTGAGGAGTTTGTCACTCTTTTGGGCCCCAAGCTGACGGCGGCCGGGATGCCGGACAAGTTCAACGGCACCGACTTTGACTCGGTTTTCTGGAAGGTACGAGAACGTCCGTTGGCGTCACGTCATTCGTTACACCCCGCAGTGGATCCTTGAAAGTTCAGCGTTTCCTGGAATTTGGGGAAAATTGGATCCTCGAACGTTGCAGATTTTAAACCGCATGAGACGTGGGATTGTGTGTGTTTTGCTTTTTCTTTGGCTTTTGCCACACTAATTCCGAATGAAGGAGCATTTTCAATAAGGGGTTAGCTTCTTTTTGCACTTGCATGATGCTGAAGAATGTTGAAAAAAATGACCAGCGTGAGGCATCTGCGACAGAAATGACCTTTGCATCATGTTTTTACCATTACAGTTCACACTGTTTTATTATTTTTACATTTCACATTTCACTTCAATAGGTTAACTTCTTTTTACACTTGCAGACAGTCAAAAATGTTCAAAATGAGAGGTGATGCATCTCATGATTCAAGATTCAAGAGTTTTATTGTCATATGCACAGTAAAACAAGTGGTTCTGCTATGCAATGAAATCCGTATTCTGTTCATTCTCCCTAAAAAGAAAGAAAACACAAGAAAATGAATAAGAACAGAAGAAAACAAAAAAGATGTTCAGTGCTATGAGTGTGTGCGTGTGTTGCGTGCGGCGTGTGTGAGTGCTTCGTTGAGAAGCCTGATGGCCTGTGGGTAAAAGCTGTTTGCCAGCCTTGTGGTCCTGGACTTCAAACTCCTGTAGCGTCTGCCTGACGGTAGGAGTGTGAATAATGAGTGTTGTGGATGTGTGCTGTCCTTGATGAGGTTGTGTGTTCTTCGTAGGACTCTAGTTTTATAAATGTCTTGCAGTGAGGGGAGGGCTGCCCCAACAATGTTCTGTGAGGTCTTGATCACCCGCTGGAGTGCCTTCCTATCACGTGTTGTACAGTTACCGTACCAAACAGTGATGGAGGCGGTAAGGACACTTTCCATAGTGCATCTGTAGAAGCAACTCAGGATTGTGGTGGACATGCCAAATTTCCTCAGTCTTCTCAGGAAGTACAGTCTCCTTTGGGACTTCTTCATAATTTGTTGGGTGTTGTGAGACCAGGTGAGGTCCTCGCTGATGTGTGTGCCAAGGAACTTGAAGGTTTTCACCCTCTCCACCTCAGTCTCATCAATAAACAGGGGTCTATGCGGCTCCTTTTCCCTTGTTCTTGGGTCGATGATCATCTCTTTAGTCTTATCTGTATTGAGAAGGAGATTGTTATCACGACACCAAGCTATGAAGTCCGCCACCTCTCTTCTGTATGATGTTTCAACACCACCAGTGATCAGTCTGATGACTGTAGTGTCATCCGCAAATTTAATGATGCTGGTGTTGTTCTGGGAGGCCACGCAATCATAGGTGAAGAGCGTGTAGAGGAGCGGACTCAGCACACACCCCTGTGGGGTCCCAGTGCTCACAATTCTTGAGCTGGATGTGCGATTGTGGACTCTGACTGACTGGGGTCTGCCTGTGAGAAAGTTAAACACTCAGTTACAGAGGGAGGGTGACAGGCCAAGTGTGAGGAGCTTATTTGTGAGTTTGTGGGGGCTGACTGTGTTAAAAGCAGAGCTATAGTCTATAAATAGCATTCTGACGTATGTGTCCTGGCCCTGTAGGTGAGAAAGGGCTGTGTGGATGGCAGTGTTGAAAGCATCATTCGTTGACCGGTTTTGGCGATATGCAAACTGTCGAGGGTCCACAGTGTCAAAAAAATCAGGCAGATTTGCCGGCTCACCTTTGTCAAAGTTAAAAGTTTTTTACCTTTTACTTTTCTTTTTTTCCTTTATGAGCAGTGCTTAACTTTGCGTTACGTCTTTTGTCATTAAAGTTAACACCCTTATTTATGTATGTATGTATGTATGTATGTATGTATGTACTTTATTTATCCCACAGCGGGGAAATTTACTTGTTACAGCAGCAAGCAAGCAAGATACACAAGTAAAGAATGCATAGTGACATAGTGACTACAACATGGTTCAGGTGGTGCAGGTGTTGTAGAGCCTGACAGCGGTCGGTATGAAGGACCTGCGGAACCTCTCCTTCTTACACCGTGGGTGTAACAGTCTGCTGCTGAAGGAGCTGCTAAGGGAACCCACAGTGTCATGTAGCGGGTGAGAGGTGTTGTCCATGATGGATGTCAGCTTAGCCAACATCCTTCTCTCCCCCACTTCCTCCACGGAGTCCAGAGGACCGTCCAGGACAGAGCTGGCTCTCCTGATCAGTCTATTGATCCTGCTCCTGTTCCTGTCCGTGCTGCTCCCTCTCCAGCAGCCCACAGCATAGAAGATGGCTGAGGCCACCACAGAGTCATAAAAGGTCCGTAAAAGAGTCCTGCACACACCAAAGGACCTCAGTCTCCTCAGCAGGTGGAGGCGACTCTGGCCCTTCTTGTAGAGGGCGTGGGTGTTGACGGACCAGTCCAGTTTGTTGTTAAGGTGAGCACCCAGGAATTTGTAGCTGTCTACCAACTCTATGTCCGCTCCCTGGATGTTCACCGGTGTGAAGTGAGATGTTTTCCTCTGGAAGTTAATGATCATTTCCTTTGTCTTGCTGGTGTTGAATTGCAGCTGGTTAAGCGCACTCCAGCTGACAAAGTCCCTGATGACCGTCCTGTATTCCAGATCATTCCCCTCTGAAACACAACCAACGATAACTTCTGGATGTGACACTGTGTGGAGTTGTGTGTGAAGTCCGAGGTGTAGAGGGTGAAGAGGAAAGGGGAGAGCACCGTACCCTGAGGGGCACCTGTGCTGCAGAGTACCATGTCAGACACACAGTGACGGAGCCTCACATACTGTGGTCTGTTGGTGAGGTAGTCTATAACCCATGCAGTCAGGTGTTGGTCTACTCCCACACTCTCCATCTTCACTCTGAGTAGTTACAGCTGGATGGTGTTGAAGGCACTGGAGAAGTCCAAAAACATGACCCTCACAGTGCTCCCACTGTCCTCCAGGTGTAGCAGTGATCTGTGCAGCAGGTAAATCACTGCGTCGTCTACTCCGATCCGAGGCCGGTAAGCAAACTGCAGGGGGTCCAGCTGAGTGCCCACCAGGGGTCGCAGGTGCTGCAGGATAATCCTCTCCATGGTCTTCATCAGGTGAGAGGTCAAGGCAACAGGGCTGAAGTGGTTAGGCTCCTTGGGACGCGGTGTCTTTGGGATCGGGACCACACAGGAGGTCTTCCACAGGGCCGGGACTTTCTCCAGGCTCAGGCTGAGATTGAACAAGTGCCTGAGAACTCCACAGAGCTGGTCAGCACAGTCCTTGAGGATTCTAGGGCTGATGCCGTCCGGTCCCGGGGCCTTCCTTGCCTTGATCTTCTTCAGCTGACTTCTCACCTGATCATCAGTTATGGAGAGGGGGGTAGAGGATGGCTGGGATGGGGATGTGGGGGTGAAGAGTGGTGAGTTGGTAGGAGGGGGAGGGAGGGCAGACTCAAAGCTGTTGAAAAACAGATTGAGTTCATCTGCCCAGATCTTGTCCCCACTGGCTTGGTCTCTCCCCACTCCTTTGCCATGGCTTGTGATGGTCTGCAGGCCTCTCCAGACTTCCCTGGCATTATTCTCCTCCAGCCGCTTCTCCAGTTTCCTCCTGTAGCAGTCCTTCCCCTTCCTGATCTTGTGCCGGAGTTCCCTCTGGACACTGCACAGCTCCTCCTTGTCCCCCGAGTTGAAGACCCTTTTCTTCTCGTTCAGCAGGGCCTTAATCTCAGAGGTCACCCAGGGTTTGTTGTTGGGAAAACACCGCACCAACTTGGAGGGCACAGTGTTCTCCACACAGAAGTTGATATAGTCTGTGATGCAGTGAGTCATGCTGTCAACGTCACTGCCATGGGGACTACAGAGCGCTTCCCAGTCTGTTGTCTGGAAGCAGTCTCTGAGCCTAGCACTGCTCTCCTCAGACCACTGCTTCACAGGCCTCTTCACAGGGGGTTGTCTATGTCTGTGACGAGATGGACGAGGTTGTGATCAGAACGACCCAGCGGGGGGAGGGGGGATGAGGTGTATGCATCCTTGATGTTTGCGTATTTAAATTTGTACCTTTTATCATTCAGGGCTTAACTTCTTTTTACACTTGTATGACAGTTAAACATTTAAAAAAAATGAAATGTATGAGACAAATCTGCCACGCGACCCATCTTTGTGTTGCGTCATTAAAGGTCAAATATGTTCTTTGAACATTTCAAGCATCAATTTCACTTTGACACAAATATTTTTTGCTCAAATATCTAAAAAAATATATACCACAACATAAACAACACAAATAATAACAGTTTCCACATTTGGAACTGAATTATGTGTGTGCATTACGTCTTTTGTGTTATTTCAATGTTTACCTTTTACCATTAAAGAGGTTAGCTTCTTTTTACACTTGCATGACAGTTAAGAATATAAAAACATGTCATGCGTGAGGGAGGTCTGCGACATGGATCACCTGTATCGAGGTCTTTTTTTTTTTTACCTTTTACTATTAAGAGGTTAACTTCTTTTTACACTTACATGGAAGTTAATGACGTAAAAAAATGGAAGGGGATTTGCGGCATGTGTCACCTTTGTGCTGTGTAATGCCTTTTTGTCATTTTTACCTTTTACTATGAAGAGGTTCACTTCTTTTTACACTTGCACGAGGCGTTAAAAACGAGGCATCCGCATCGGAAACCACCTTTACATCACGTATTCGTCATGAGAGTTTGTGCCGTTAGCATTTTTACCTTTTCCCATGAAGAGGTTCACTTCTTTTTACACTTCAATGTCAGCTGCAAATGTTTACCAAAATGAAACATGTGAGGCAAATCTGCAACGAGCTCATCTTTGCGTTGTGTCATTAAACTTCAAATGTGTTTTTTTAATTTTTTTACTACAATACGTGCATCGGTATCCAAGCGTTCAATACGCCCGTATCGAACCGTGACCCCCGTATCGAACAATATGCACTTTCATATTTGATTTCATCAACTTCTGACGGCACTCTGGGCTGAAAGCTCAGTGCATCTGCTGAAAATGTTGAAAAATGTGAAAAATGTTGGCAATTTCAGTAAAAAAAAGGCAAGGTCATTTATTTTTTATGGCGAAAAAATATCGAACCGTAACGCAAACGTATCGAACCAAACCAAACCGTGAATTTTGTGTATCCTTGCACCCCTATTTTTTACTCTGAAGAGGTTCACTTCTTTTTACACTTGCATGAGGGATTAAAAAAGGTTAAAAATGCATCGGAAAGCACCTTTACGTCACGTATTCGTCACGAGAGTTTTTACCTTTTTTAGTTACGAGGTTCACTTCTTTTTACACTTGAGTGAAATATATTTTTTGGTTTGTTTTTACCTTTGACTATCACGAGCTTAACTTCTTTTTACGTTAATGACGCGGGAAAACGTGAAGTGCGTGAGGGAAACCTGGGACATGGATCGCCTTCTCGTGCCGCTTAACTTAAAGCAGTTTGATTATTTTTGTCGTTTTTTTCACGATCCGTATCATTTCTTGTAACCATTTACCGCTAAGAGGTTAACTTCTTTTTACACTTGCATGTCAGTAGCTGGCCGCAAATATCGCCTGTGCGCTTCATGGAGCCTTTGGCGTGGCGAGCAGGTCAGAGGTTGCCAGAATGGCTTCAGAGGCTCCGCCGTGCCGCGTGAGGAACATCTCTGAGCGTGACGCAAGCACAGTAGAAGATTCCTACGTCTCTTTGTCTCGTCTCGTTGCGGTCCAGTGCGACATGCAGAAGCTGACGGTGGAGGAGCTCAAGCGTCTCCTCTACGACACCTTCTGCGACCACCTGTCCATGAAGGACATCGAGAACATCATCATGACGGAGGAGAACCACATCGAGAACCCTGAAGACTGCCAGGTGGATATAGACAGTAAGGACGACCCCTTTGCGCTCGGCGTTAATGCCTTCATCATCATCGTCATCGCTGCATCTTTCATCGTTTGCAGTGTCCTCATGATTACTAGCCCCGCCCCTTTCTTCTTCCCCTTACCTCATGCTGATTGGCCGACTTTCCAAGCCTCTGCCTCATTCGAGAACAACTGGGTGGCTTTTGGGCTTTCGTTATTAATGCCAACCATGCTAATAACTAGCATGCTAACAGCTAGCATGCTAGCAACCAGCATGGATACCTCGCGATGACAAACAAGGCAACAACTATTGCTTCAACAGACAAAATGCTCAATTTTAATATGATATCCAAATGCTAAAATGCTAAAGCGAGCTTCCAGACAGAAGGGGGGGGGACTGTCATGTGACTCACCGTGTCACTTGACAATGACTTGGGCAGATTCCTTGGAATTCACTAAAAACCTAAACAAATATTATTACAATTATGTTAATTATAATCACAACACCATTTTTAAATCTAATAAATGTTTTAAGAGAAAATACTGAAACTGGTTAAAAAAATAAAAGGGTAAAAGTACAAAAACAGCTAATAGCACAAAAAAGATTTGAAAAAGTTAACTTTGCCGAGTGTAAAACAGTCATAAAAATATATTTTTTAAAGTGTTCATCATTAAAATGATTGAAAAATATAACGTAAATAAAATAATAAAGTAAAGAGTAAAAACAGTTTGTTTCCTCTATTAAAAATGTAAAAGTAATTACATTTTCTAAATTTTTAATTTTGAAACTAGAGAATCAGTCGTGAGTTCGATAAAAACTGTAAATTAAGTTCAAATTAAAAATCTCCAAAAAAAATGATCACGTTAAATTTGTGTATATTCAAAAAGGGTAAAGAAAAATGGTTATTTCAAAAATAAGACATTTGAAAGTAGTACGACATTAAAATGATTTATTGAAAATGTTTCATTTTTGACCGAGTACAGAAAGATGAGGCTGACTTTGCCAACGAGTCACGCCGGATGTTCTGACCTGACGTCTTTCTTCCTGCTTCCAGGCTCCAGCCCGACGCAGCAGGTCAAGCAAACGTGCGTCCGCAAGAGTCTGATCTGCGCCTTCGCCATCGCCTTCATCATCAGCGTCATGCTCATCGCCGCCAATCAGGTGCTGCGGAGCGGCATGAAATAGAGGGCGCGTCCCGGCCCACCAGACTGCGGGACACCGAGACGAAGAAGAAGAAGAAGACAACAGGAGACGACAAAGACGTTTCCAAGGTGTACAAAGACACGTGTCCACACATCACTCCTCGTTATCGTCGTGCTCGTTAGCGGTGGCAGCTCTGCAAGAGACGTGTCGTGACTGTCCGCTCGTGTTTTTGTGTGCCGTGCGCTCGTTCCAAACGCAGGAGACGTGTGCGAGTGGGTATGTGTGGAATACTGCAGGGGGCGCTGTTGCAGATGGACGCTCAGGGCAGGCTGACTGCAAAGCGCTAACTGAGGACGGCTGCAGCGCAACACTCCACCGCAAGGGGGCGCCTGGCGAGCCTCGGACAAACTCATCTATGCATGACATGCATGGACTGTAACGGCCGTCTTGTTCGTAAACGTTCTTATCAACGTTGTGATGATCTCGACTGTGTTCTAATACCAAACTGTGAGACTGTATGAGGATGTGTGTGTGTGTGTGTGTGTGTGTGTGCGTGTGTGTGTGCGTGTGTGCGTGTGTGTGTGAGACTATTGTCTTTCTATCTTTGTGACATCTCACCTTGATTGTTGGGACATTTGTCTTTTTGTGGGGACTTTTTGGCTGCTCCACACAAGGAAAATGCTAACCTTTTAGACTGTGTGTGTGCGCGTGTGTGCGAACAGGAAGGGCTGTTCTACTTCATGCTGGTCAGAATCACTTTGCGAAGGTCGCAAGACGTCCAAAAAGCCCACTCGTGTGTGTTTACAGTTTTGCATCCTGTCGGACGCTGTTAGCCTCGAGCAAGCACGCACGGCAGCGTTGCGTTGTTTCCTGTGTGTTGCTGTGAAGCAATAAGCAAAGACGCCGTCCGGCCGGCGGCGCATTGAGCAGACCAATTGTCGGAGATGCTACAACCAACCGAACCAACTGAAAGAAAGCTCTTTTTAAAAAGAAGATGCTAACAGTTTCAATGACAGTTTCGAGAAGTTGGTCTTGATATTCCGTCAGGCCAAAAACGTTGCAATAAATCACAATTTGAGTCGCACTTGCTTGAAATTGGACTTTCGAATGCAAACTTGTGCTAATGTGCTAACATTGTGCCAACCTGTGCGTTAAACGAGCTACTGTGACATGTGCAAAAATGGAATAATGCACCAAGATTCAGAAACGTCCACTAACATACACTAAACACATGCTAACCTTAACAAATATGTGCTACGTAGCATATGTGGATGCGTGGGAACATGCACAACCATCCGCTGACGTGGCAAAGCATGCTATGTGCTACCATTTACGAATATACAATAACATGCTATCATGGCAGTGCATGTCCCCACATGTCAACATGCTAAACTGTGCTACCATGCTCCAACATTCAATGTGCACTAATACATGCTAACAAGCTTAAATGTGCATGATGTTTGCTAGAACATGCTTACATTTGCTAGAATGTGCTATAACATACACTAACATACCAACACACGCTAACATGTGCTAACTAACACACTAACATTCCAAAATTTTCTCTAATATTAATAGCATACTTACACATGCTAAGATGTGCTAACATTCACTAACGTGGCACAGCATGCTAACATTTGCTAACTAATACTTTAACATTGCAAAACCTTCACTAATATGCATTAAACACACACCTACGCATGCTAACATGTGCTAACACGCTCATATACACATGATGTTTTAACACTTGCTAGAATATGCTAACATACATGAACATACCAACTAACATGCGCTAACATGTGCTAACTAATATGCTAACATTCCAAAACCTTCTCCAACAATAAAGACATACTTACAGATTGTAAGCTGTGCTCACATTCACTTATGTGGCAAAGCATGCTAACATGACCGAAAATTCAACAGGCACTAACACAGGTGTTACTAATACGCTAACATTCCAAAACCTTTTCTAACACTAAATACATACTGACAGATTCTAAGCTGTGGTCGCATTCACAATAGACACTAACTCAAGCTAACATGTGCTAACATGCTTACATGCGCATGACGTTTGGACACTAGACAGGATGTGGTAACATTCAGTAACATACCAACACAGACTAACATGCGCTAACATGTGCTAACTAATAGCCTAACATTCCAAAACCTTCTCTAACACTAAACACATACTTACAGATGCTAAGCTGTGCTCACATTCATTGACGTGGCAAAGCAAGCTAACATGCCCCAACATTCAATAGGCACTAACACAAGTTAACATGTGCTAACTAGCAAGCTAATAATCCAAAACTTTCACTGACATGCACTAAACGCATACTTATGCATGCTAAAATGTGCTCATGTGGCAAAGCATCCTAACATGCTCCAAAATTGAACAGGCACTACCACAGCTAACATTGACTAACATGCTTGCACGCACTAAGATGTTCCAACACACGTTGGCATGCACATGTATGTACTTATATACAGTGCACATGCTAAAATGTGATGATGTGAGGTGCCAGCACTTGTTAGAACGTTCTAACTTAAACTAACGTGCCAACACAGCCTAACATAGGTTAACATGTGATAACTAGTATGCTAACATTCCAAAACCTTCTCTAACACTAAACACATACTTACACATGCTAAGATGTGATAACATTTGCTGACATGATAAAACATGCTAACATGCTCCAACATTCAATAGGCACTAACACAAGCTAACATGTGCTAATGTGCTTACATGCCCATGATGTTCTGACACTTGATAGAATGTGCTAACGTACAGTAACATACCAACACAGACTAACATGCGCTAACATATGCTAACTAATACCCTAACATTCCAAAACCTTGTCTAACACTTAACACATATTTAGACTTGCTAAGATGTGCTAACATTGGCAAAGCATGCTAACATGCACCAACATTCAATAAGCGCGACCACAGACTAACATTTACAAATGTTGGAATGCGCACGTATGTGCTAACCTACAGTACACGTGCTAAAATGTGACATGCATGTGAAGCGCCAACACTTGTTACAACATTGTAACATACACTAACATGTCCTAACACATTCTAACATGTGCTAACATACGTGTCTATCGTAACATGTCAATGTGGGTGAACATGCACTACCATGATACTACATGCTAAGTTGTGCTGACATGTGAAAGCATGCAAACATGCTCACATGCAGAAACACACTAACACGTGCCAACACACATACTACCACAAGCTAACATGCTAACACACGTTATCATAGTAACATAGGTCGACATGGGGAACAAGCGCTACAATAACAATTCAATAAGCGCTAACACATGCTAAATTGTGCCAACATTTCCTAATGTGCCCGAGCACTACCGTGGTAGCGCATGCTAACATGTCTCAAACATCAACCAATTACAGCAAAGGTGACTGAAAAAAAGCACAAGCTGAAATTTTAACAATTTGAAGTCAATTTTAAAAGCAATAAAAGGAAAGGTATCATACATTTTTCTTACATGACAAGGTGTATTATAAAGTGATAACAACAATGTCAACTCTTCATAAAAATGGTCCTAAAAGTGACAAAATAATCCTTGTATCCACATCTAAAATGAGGCCTTCCTTGGCGGAGGTCACAATGAGCCGTCACGGCCCCACAGAGTTGAAACAAATCATTTTATTTTGCACTTTACGAGAAGCTGCGGCGCACAACAACAACTCGCCGCCATGATGGGTGATCCACGTCCAAAATAATGAAGTTCTGATGGTTTGTCCTCCTGTCATCGCTGAGTGCGCGTTCAGGAATAAAGACGTTAGTAATAATTTCATTTGTTGCCTTATTCTTTGACACGTTGGGGTTGATAAGTTATTGCTGTTTATTTCCTTTTTACAGACTGAGGTTTAAAAAAAGCAGTGTGAACGTCGTTTTCATGTTTCCAACTGGACTTGGCTTTCTGTCTGTGTTACTGTCTGTTTAAATGGTGTTTACTCCTCAATTCAACCAAATAATAAACATGATGTACTACAACCGTGAAGTCATCTTCACTTTCTACCCTAAAGTCAAACCTCACCCCAACAAAACCCGACCCCTAGCCTCAATCCAGCACAAACCCAAGCCTAGCATGAACATATCTTAAATCCTAAACCCATCCCCGATGCTGACACAAATACTTGTAGCAGCCATAACCAGAACCCAGGCTTCAATCCCAGCAAAAACCCGAGCCTAACTGAACCCACAGCCCCAAAACTTTTACTTCACTTTGTCTTCCTTCCTGCCTTTTTTTCCTTCCCCGCTTCGACGAGTTTATTTTAGCTGGACAGTTTAACTTTCTTATAGAAATGTGCTTTAATGGCTTAAATCATTTTCTGTTTTGTAGTCTTATTTGTGTTAGGGGTTGCAGTTAGCATTGGGGTTAGGGATGTAGGTTGCATTCGGGCTACGGTTGGGGTTAGGGTTAGGGATGCGGTTAGCGTTAGCGTTAGGGATATGGGTTGCATTCGGGCTAAGGTTAGCATTGGGTTTAGGGTTCAGGATGGGGTTAGCATTAGGGTTAGTGATATGGGTTGCATTTGGGATAAGGTTAGCATTGGGTTTGGTGTTAAGGATGGGGTTAGCATTAGGGTTAGGGACATGGGTCTCGTTTGGGCTGAAGTCGGGTTGGAGTTTTAGTTAGGGTTAAGGACGGGGTTAGCATTAGGGTTAGGGATATGGATAGCGTTTGGGATAAGGTTAGCATTGGGTTTAGGGTTCAGGATGGGGTTAGCATTAGGGTTAGGGATATGGGTCATGTTCAGACTAAGGTTGGAGTTGAGGTTAGGGATTTACGTTGGTGTTCATGCTGGGGCTGATGATGTCAACGATTTGTCAAATGTAAAAAAATAGAATACACGTTTATCGACAGTGATCAAAATCGACTGTGTTGTCATGGCAACCAAAGGGAATCAAACAATGACACGGGGCGTGGAGCGCTGGCCTAAACGAGGACTAATATGACTTCTCACCCCCCCGGGATGGGGTTAGCATTAGGGTTAGTGATATGGATTGCGTTTGGGATAAGGTTAGCCTTGGGTTTGGGGTTAAGGATGGGGTTAGCGTACGGGTTAGGGATATGGGTCACGTTTGGGCTGAAGTCGGGTTGGAGTTTTAGTTAGGGTTAGGGACGAGGTTAGCATTAAGGTTAGTGATATGGCTTGCATTT
Organism: Dunckerocampus dactyliophorus; assembly: GCF_027744805.1. NCBI lineage: Eukaryota > Metazoa > Chordata > Actinopteri > Syngnathiformes > Syngnathidae > Dunckerocampus > Dunckerocampus dactyliophorus. The sequence goes on from NC_072822.1 coordinate 33,767,365, forward strand.
GGGATAAGGTTAGCATTGGGTTTAGGGTTCAGGATGGGGTTAGCATTAGGGTTAGTGATATGGATATCGTTTGGGATAAGGTTAGCATTGGGTTTAGGGTTCAGGATGGGGTTAGCATTAGGGTTAGGGATATGGGTCATGTTCGGGCTGAAGTCGGGTTGGAGTTTTAGTTAGGGTTAGGGACGAGGTTAGCATTAGGGTTAGTGATATGGATTGCATTTGGGATAAGGTTAGCATTGGGTTTAAGGTTCAGGATGGGGTTAGCATTAGGGTTAGGGATATGGATAGCATTTGGGATAAGGTTAGCATTGGGTTTAGGGTTCAGGATGGGGTTAGCATTAGGGTTAGGGATATGGGTCATGTTCAGACTAAGGTTGGAGTTGAGGTTAGGGATTTACGTTGGTGTTCATGCTGGGGCTGATGAATGATGTCAATGATTTGTCAAATGTAAAAAAATAGAATACACGTTTATCGACAGTGATCGAAATCGTCTATGTTGTCATGGCAACCAAAGGGAATCAAACAATGGCACGGGGCGTGGAGCGCTGGCCTAAACGAGGACTAGTATGACTTCTCACCCCCCCTCATTCAACTGGAATGGAATAGCTTTCAAAATCAATAATGTGTGAGCGCAGCATAGAAAGTAATGAACATTGCAGCAAAAAGGGGAAAGTGAAAGGCTCGGTAATGATGCTATCTGTTGTTGATGTCTGCGCATTCACATATTGTACCTTACTGGTGCTTAGCGTTAGCATTATTCCAGCATGCTACATTATGCTAACAGTATGTTGGTCCAAAGTGTCGTACATCTGTCAGTGTCATTATTTGTGTGTTGGGCCACGGAGCCCAGCCAAGAGCCTTGATTGGCTCGTGGAACTTCCAGCTTTAATGGAAGTCACTCGCGCCAGCCCCCGGGATGGAAAACGCGAAGCAGGGCGCAGGAATATGCATGAGGTGGTCTGCTATGGCTAACAGCTGATGAATGTTAACTGAACTGTCACTCCGTACAACTCCGCAGACCTCCCCCAAGGCTGAACAGTCTTCAACATGTCAGTCTGATGCGATGTGTTTGATTCAAAATAGCCCGACATGAGGTTTAGTCGTATGTCTATGGGCATCGGGACTAAGGTTCGGGTTTTCTGTTAGGGTTGTATATGGGGTTGGTGTTTGATATATGGTTAGGGTTAGGTTTAGGGTTAGGTTTAGGGTGGGGCCAGGGATAGGGATATGGCCAGGGCTAGGTTTAGGATTGGGGTTGGGGTTTGGGATATGGTTGATGCTAGGTGTAGCATTGAGATTGGGGCTAGGAATATGCTTAGAGCTAGATTTAGGATTGGGGCTTGGGTTAGGATTAGGGCTGAGCATTTAATAAGGTATAGGTTTAGGATTGGGGCTATGGCTAAGGATATGGTTAGGGCTAGGTTAAGGATTGGGGCTATGGCTAAGGATATGGTTAGAGCTAGATTTAGGATTGGGGCTTGGGTTAGGTCTATGGGGCTGAGAATATGATAGGGCATAGGTTTAGGACTAGAGATAGGGCTAAGGACATGGCCGGGGCTAGGTTTAGTTTGGGGCTAGGGACATGGTTAGGGCTGGGTTTAGCATTGGGGCTAGAGCTAGGGACATGGTTATGGCTAGGTTTAAGATTGGGGCTAGGGCTAGTGACATGGTTAGGGCTAGGTTTAGGATTGGGGCTAGAGCTAGGGACATGGTTATGGCTAGGTTTAGGATTGGGGCTAGGGCTAGTGGCATGGTTAGGGCTAGGTTTAGGATTGGGGCAGGGGTTTTGGATATGGTTAGGGCTGGGTTTAGGATTGGGGCTAGGGCTAGTGACATGGTTAGGGCTAGGTTTAGGATTGGGGCAGGGGTTTGGGATATGGTGAAAGCTAGGTTTAGGATTGGGGCTAGAGCTAGTGACATGGTTAGGGCTAGGTTTAGCATTGGGGCTAGAGCTAGGGACATGGTTATGGCTAGGTTTAGGATTGGGGCTAGGGCTAGTGACATGGATAGGGCTAGGTTTAGCATTGGGGCTAGAGCTAGGGACATGGTTATGGCTAGGTTTAGGATTGGGGCTAAGGCTAGTGACATGGTTAGGGCTAGGTTTAGGATTGGGGCAGGGGTTTGGGATATGGTTAGGGTTAGGTTTAGGATTGGGCAGGGGTTTGGGATATGGTGAAAGCTAGGTTTAGGATTGGGGCTAGAGCTAGTGACATGGTTAGGGCTAGGTTTAGCATTGGGGCTAGAGTTAGGGACATGGTTATGGCTAGGTTTAGGATTGGGGCTAGGGCTAGTGACATGGTTAGGGCTAGGTTTAGCATTGGGGCTAGAGCTAGGGACATGGTTATGGCTAGGTTTAGGATTGGGGCTAGGGCTAGTGACATGGTTAGGGCTAGGTTTAGGATTGGGGCAGGGGTTTGGGATATGGTTAGGGCTAGGTTTAGGATTGGGGCTAGGGCTAGTGACATGGTTAGGGCTAGGTTTAGCATTGGGGCTCGAGCTAGGGACATGGTTAGGGCTAGGTTTAGGATTGGGGCTCGTGCTAGTGACATGGTTATGGCTAGGTTTAGCATTGGGGCTAGTGCTAGTGACATGGTTATGGCTAGGTTTAGCATTGGGGCTAGAGCTAGGGACATGGTTATGGCTAGGTTTAGCATTGGGGCTAGTGCTAGTGACATGGTTATGGCTAGGTTTAGCATTGGGGCTAGAGCTAGGGACATGGTTAGGACTGGCCCCAATGCTTCATCACACACCAGTTTGCACCACCTTAAGTTTATTTTTAAACGGGCCTCAAGCGGACATTGAAGCCCGGCAGGACCAAACCCTGACACCACAGATTCCAAAGAAGTCTGCCACAAATAAAAGTCAACATCAAAAAACGTTTTTCCCGTAAAAATCAGTCATCATTCAGTTGAAGTCTACTTTAAACACTTTAACAACTTATCTATTCCCTTCTTTCTTATTATTTTGAGAAAAGAGAAAGTAGCGTTAAATGAAATGAGGTGGTCACAGTCACAGCAAAGCACAGCCTTTAATCCCGTTTTAGCAACCAAATAAACCGTCACACGGCAAATAGTTTTCATTTGAATAAGCTTTCACTTCCTATTTCACACTCCAATCAAGTGGAAAATCTAATGTCGTCATCCGGTGGCAGGAGTAAAGGTGGTGGAGTTCTGAAATCTAAACATAAAAAAACAAAAAACAGCTCTAATGTTGCCGTCAGCGGACCTCACAAGAGCCTCCACTACCACAGGTGGCGCTGTCTCCCTTTCCGCCTCGCCTGTGAAGCAAAAGCAGCTCATTGGCTGAAAACATCCAACTGCTTTTTCCTACAAATACACTTTAGTCACCAAATTTTTCACAGAAATGTACGACTACTTTTTGTATCCATCCATCTTCTATGCCGCTTTTTTCTCAAATATGTGAGATGTTTTGATCAAAACTCTTTCACTTCTCACATAAATAAAAAACACTCCCCCGCCCCTCCAACCTGGGGTTACTTTTCTTCAGTTAATCGTTTACAACTTTTTGTTGGAATCGTTTTCCCTTATAAATACATTTTTCCATAGAAAGACACAACTTTTTTCAACAACAACATCCGGATGTTTCATTCAAAAAATAAATTAAATAATTTATATTTACAGAATATTTTTTCTTGTAAAACATGCAGCTGCTTTCTCAAAAATAACTTTTTCTTAAAAGAGACATTTTCCCCTTAAAACCTTTTTTAAAAGTCTACTTTTTCACAAATGCGTTTTCTCACAATTTTTTGGGGATCTTTTTTCTTGAAAATATAAAACTTAAAAAAACATTCATAAAAAATGATAAAATTATAAACTTTTTTCTGAAAAAATATGGCTTTTGTAACTTTTACAAGTGTTTTTACAAATACATACGTAGATATACATCTTTTGTCTAAAAGACGAAACATTCATGAAAAAAATTACAATAATAAAATAATACTAATTTTCTCCAAAATTTGTGAAAATAAACTTTTTTTGGAAAACAGTCAACTTTTTTCTCAGGAAGCAATTTGTTTTTTGTTTTTTCTTTTCACAGACATATACTTCATCTTAATTAAAACAATTTTTTTTCACTTTTTTTCCCCCAAAATGTGGAATTTTTGTTTAGATAACTTACAATTTTTTGAATGCAAATGCAACTTTATTTTCACAACTTTTTTTCTCAGCAACAAACGATTTTTTTCTTCAAAAATTACTTTCTTGAAAGTCTGACTCCCCCCGCAAATGCTGTATTTTTTATGACAATTTTACAACTTTTTTCCCAAAAGACAGACAACAAAAAATCAAACTTTATTCTCCAAAATGTAACACATACAAATACACATTTGTATGTGATATAAACAGGAACTTTTTCTCACAAATTAAACTTTTTTTCTTGAAAATGTAAAACTTTTATAAAACATTCGGAAATAATAATAAATATCTCAAAATCTCAAAAGATATTTTTTTTTGTCGAAATGTTACAATTTATTTCACAAGTACACATTATTTTGTGATAACATTTTCTTACAAATTGTACTTTTTTAAACTTATCATATAAATAATAATAAAATAAAAAATGTCCTCAAAACATATTTTTTTGTTTGTTTTATTTTAAAAATACAATTTTTTTGTGGTACAAACCTTTTCTCCCAAAATTTTGCTTTTTTTTTCTTTTCAATATGTTTTTTTTCCTATAAATAAATAAATAATACATTGTCTGATTTTTTGGGCTACATTTTTTCCTAGAAAATAGACATTTTTGTCTAAATTGACTTTTTTAAATAGAAAATGTAAATAATTTATAACACATTCGTAAAGAATAGTAAAATAATAATCAACTTTTTATTGAAAACGTGATTTTTTGTAGAAATGTTCCAACTTTTCTTGGAAAACAGACAAAAACGATGTCACAGGCAAACATATCAGAATGTTGTGTTTTAGGTCATATGGTAATTTACCATTTGTTCTTAGAAGACTGAAAACAGTGCAACTTTTTTTCCCCAAAATGCACATTTTTCACAAACACGAGGGTTTAACGAGGTTAAAACGCTGCTCGTGGCAATGAAAGGGAGGGGAGGGGCCAGCCGGCCGCTCATCAGGCCCGACTTGAAAACGTCCTCGTGCCAATTAGAGTTTGAGCGTCCAGCAGGTGGCCGGTGAGACTGCAACGTAACGCACGAGGGACTCTCTGCTTATTGGTCGTGTACGGGATGTCTTCTTCAACGTCCACAAGACGGCAGACAGCAGGAGGAGGAGGAGGAGGGGGAGCAGCAAGAGTAGAAAGAGGAGGAGGGCAACTAAATCAGCAGGTTCCTATCATATTTTCTTTCAATCAAAGAGGAGGAGGAGTAGGAGGAGGAGCAAGACGAGGCGCAAGAGGAGGAGGAGGAGGTGGGGGTTACTAAAGCAGCAGGTTTCTATCATATTTTGTTTCAATCAAAGACAAGAAGGAGAAGGAGCAAGAGGAGAAGGAGGAGGAGGAGTAGGAGGGCTATCAAAGCAGCAGGTTCCTATAGTGGTGGACACTAGGGGGCGTGTCTCTCACCCAGTCCGGAGTCGACTAAGGGGCGTGGTTAGAGTGCAGGTTTGGGCGCGCAAGCGTTAGCGCTATAAAGGAGATGTTAGTTCTTTGTCAAGTTGGTGTGCAGGTGGAGCATGAAGCTCTGCATGAGACCAGACCTCGAGTCTCCTTGCAACTGCCACACTATCATCATTTCTTTGGATCACAGTGAAGAGAAGGACAAAGAAGAGGAGGAGGAGCAAGAGGAGTAGGAGGAGGTGTGCTACCAAAGCAGCAGGTTCCTGTCATATTTTCCCGTCATGTCAAACCGCAGTGCCAATCAGGAAGGAAGTGTCCACGTCAGCCGCGTCCCGTGGGGGCTGAGCAAACCTCCCAGCAGGCTTTGCAGCACCTCCAATTATTGCAAGTGTTCTTGCTGGGTTGCTAATAGAAACAGCTGCAGAGTGGAGACCTCCCCACCCCCGAAAAAGGGAATAAGAAGAGATTTGCTTGTCAGTCAGATTTAAAAAAAAAAAAAAAGAGAGAGATAGAGATAGAGAGAGATAAAGAATAAGAGCTAAAAGCAGCGAGTGACGCTCGGCGAGAAAAATAGGTCATTATCACCGTGACGACACACCGGAGGAGAGTTCCTTTTTGCTTCCAGGTTCACCTGCGGAAAGACAAAACGGTGGCGTGTGCCGTGGTTGTCATGGTTACCGCACAGACGAGAGCGCCCGCCTCAGGCGCAACAACTGGCCGCTCGAAACTCTCCGATAGGATCTTTTCATTCTTTTTATTCAAAAAACACATTTTTAGCGTCATTACTTTACAGAAGGAACACATTCCTCCAAAAGAGGCACCTTCCCCCCTCAAAAGACTAAACTTTTTCTTTCTTTCACAGAAAAATGCTACTTTTTAAAACTTTTTCTTAAAATTGACTTCTTTTCTGCAACACTGCCGTTCATTCTCTTCAAAGTGTTCAACTTTTAAAAATGGCAATATAGAATTTTTGTTCAATGAAAATATTTTTTAAAGTTTTCCTCTCAAATACACAATTTTTTAAATGGGAAAATATTGTCTTTCCTTCTTTGTTTTTGTTTGTTTTTATTAAAAATACAAAAACACATTCTATGGAACATTTGTGTAAATTTTCCCCTCCAAAATTCACTTTATTTTCTCAAAAATGTGCTTTCTTTCCCCTCAAATATGGAGCAATTTATGCGACTTACAAGAATGCCGCCTTTTTAGGGAAAAAGATTTTTTACACACAACTATTTTCACAGAAATGACATCTGTTTGCAATGAAAACCTGCCTTTCATTCTCATAGAAATGTTCAACTTTTAAAAAATAAAAATAAAGGATTTTTTTCTTTTTTTTACCTCAAAAATCTCAAAGTTTTCGTCTTAAATATATTTTTTCCTCCAGAAAAACTATTTTAAAATTATTTTTAAAAAATGTGTCTTTCTTTCTTATTTTTTTTTTTTGTAAAAATTCTATAAAAATGTGGAAATCTGAGGTTGTTTTTTTTTTTAACAATTTTCCCCTTAAAAATACTTTATTCTTAAAAATTCTTAAATTCTTATTCTTAAAAATCCGCACTACTTCCTCAAGAAATGTGCACCTTTAACAGAATTATGCAACTTTGTAAAAATAAAATGCACTTTTTAAAAATTAATATGTTTTCTTCAAAAATGTAAATAATTTTTCTCCAAAATATGCAACTTTGAAAATAATGTGTATCTTTTTTGGGGCTGCGAGGGGGGTGAATATGTTGTTTTTTAATGTACTATTTTTACAGAAATTACAACTGATTTGAATGAAAACCTGCTTTTTGTTCAACTTTTTTTCAATTCAAATATAGAACTTTTTTAAAAATATGTCATTTTTTAATGTTTTTTTTTTACCTCACAGTTTACATTTTTCTTTCAACATTTTGGAGGAATTTCTGTTTGTTTGTTTTTTAAGACTTTCCCTCTCAAAATACCTTTTTCCTAAAAATGTGCAACTTTATTACAGAAATATGCAACTTTTTAAAGATTAAAAAATATGACTTTTTTAATGTGATTTTTTTTAAATTTACAACGTTTCTTTGAAAACGTAAAACATTTTTTCAAAAATGCAACTTTTTAAAATTTTTAAAAAGAAATATGCAACTTTTGTGTCAAAAACAAAAACTGATTTCAATGGAAATGTGACTTTCTTTTTAATGGAAATGTCCAACTTTTAAAAATGATAATGTAAAAAAATATAAAATCCAACATTCATTTTTTCTTCTAAAATACACTTTTTTTTCTCCAAAGGTTTTTATTTTTAAAAAACTGACTCTCTTTCTCAAGTTTTTTGTAAAATATTTCCTATACAATTTTTTGAAAAGCTGTTTTTTTTTTTATTCTTTTCTCAAAAATACATTTTTTTCCCCAACATAAATATATGCATTTTTTCTGGAAAAAAAAAAGTATTTGTCTTTCTTTATTTGTTTTTTTAAAAAATGCTACAATTAAAAATATATTTGTGTGGCTTTTTTTTCTATTTTTTAAAATCTATTTTTAATTTGTGTGTGTGTGCACATAAAAACAGCAATTAAATTAAATTAAATTAAATTAAAATGTGATGATATTTCTGTTCAGGACACTGCAAGCACCGCCATAAAAATATGGTGAGATGAATAAACACAGTATATTGTAAATACTGTACATGATATTGTGCCTCATGAAGCACCGATTGGAGTGAAAGTCCATGAAGTGCATGAGTGCCCTCTAGTGGTCACACAGCTTCAACACAACCCCATCTTCTACGCTCACAGACAGCATTGTCAAGTTGGCAAAACAAAAAATATACATTTAAAAAAAAATAATTTTACTATATATTCTTTGATATATTATATTCTATAATTTAAACATTTATTTTATTATATTTTATCATATATTTGTACATACAGTATATTTGCTAAATATATATTTTAAAATTGTAAATATATATATACAAAATGGATCAAATCCTTTGTTTATTCAGCTGTAGTTTTTGAAATTATGGTCATCCAATAATGATAGCTATTTTTTCATTATTAATGCCATTAGTGAAATGAAATAAAAACCAAAATAAAGAAAGAAATGATTGATTTGTATTTTCTATCATTCTAAAACAAGAAAAAGTGCCTTTTCTGCAGCGCGGTTCAGTGGGAGGCGGCTCCGGCGGGCGACACCGGCAGCACGCCGCGGTGGTACGACAGGCCGTAGACGGGCGTGGAGCGCCGGCCGAAGCCGTCGGCTTTACCCAGCTGGCGCAGGTGGAAGAGCAAGGTGAGCTTCCGCGTCATCCTCCTGAGCGCCAACATGGCGGCCAGGATCTGGGCCAGCAGGAAGGTCAAGTAGAGGGCGTGCACGGCCCGCTCCAGAGGCAGGATGAGGATCTCCTCGTCCGTCAGGAAGAAAAGAATCACCGGCAGCTGCAACAGGAACGTCAGGAGCCAGAAGGCCGACAGTTCAGGCACCTGAGGACGGACAACACTTGAACGCAACACACACACACACACACACACACACACACACACACACAGATGGGAGAAGCGATACCTTCTCTTCAAGGTTGCCAACGTAGCCCAGGTAGAGTCTGAGCACTTCAATGAGCGTCAGGAGGACCACCCCGGTGATGAGAAGACCCTGATAGTACGCTGGAAGGAACTCGTACTGCAAAACAAACAGGTGCTTTTTTTCAGTAAGAACCTGCTTTTCATTCCTTTCATGTCCGCCTTTTTCAGATGAAAATACTGTACTTTTTCCCAATTCAAATACGATGTCTTTTTTTTTTTTTTTTAATATGACAACAAAAAAATGGGGGGTGTGGGCTACCCCTCAAAAATCTACGCTTTCCTCTCAGTTTTGTAGACATTTTTCCTCCACAAAAAATGACTTTCTTTCTTTACTTTTTCGCCTTAAAATGATTTTTAATAAACAGACATCCCCTTTCAAAACTACAAATTTTTCTCAGAAATTTGCAATTTTCTTTCTCCAGAAATGTACAACTTTTTTTACAAAAATACGCAGCGTTTTAAAGATTAAAAAAGAAAAATATAAAATCCAATTTTGTATTCATAAATATATTTTTCCTTAAAAAATCTACAAGGAAATCTTGTTTCCTCTAAAATATACATAAAAAAAATATGTACACAATTTCTTTCTCTATTTTTTTCCTCAAAAATCTACAAGTCTTCCTCTCAAAGTTTTGTGCAAATATTTCCTCCACATTTTGGGGGAAAAAAATACTTTAAAATAAATTGACTTTCTTTTTTTACTTTTTTTTTAACATATTTGTGTTTTTTCTTAAAATGTATTATCTTTTCTTTAAAAACGTAAAACTTTTTTCCAAGCAATATGCAAGTTTTGCGAACAAAATGAAATTTGTTAGAAATGAGACTGCGAGCTTCTTTTTTTGAAAACAGACAACTTAAAAACATGAAAGTATAGGATTTTTTTTTCCCTTAAAAATCTACGTTTTCCTCTCAAAGTTTTGTTGAAATGTGTCCTCCACTTTTTTCTGAAAAAACATAATTAAAAAATAAAGATATATTGAATTTCTTGCTTTACTTTTTTTCTTAAAAGTGTTTTTTTTAACTTCCTCTCCCAAAGATACACTTTTCTTTCTGAAAAATATGCATTTTTTTCCTCTTGGAATGTACAAGTTTTTTACAGAAATATGCAACTTTTTAAGGATTAAAAAAATAAGAAATATGAAACTGGTGAAAATGTCCAAATTAAAAAAATGAAAACGTAAAAAATACAAAATCCAACTTTGTATTCATGTTATAAAATGTCCTAAAAAATCTACAAGTTTTCTTCTGAAATCTGTTTTTTCAGACTTTTTTCCTCTAAAATATACTTTTTTAAAAAAAATAATATACAATTTTTTCTCTATTTATTTTCCCTGAAAATCTAAAAATGTTCTATAATATGTTTGGTGTTTTTTTTTTTTTTTGGACTTTATCATTATCTTTAGAACAAAAACATTTTTGTGGAAATCTGTTTTTTTCAGTTTTTTTACCCTGTAAATTAAACTTTTTTTATATTACATACAATTTGTTCTCTATTTTTCCCACAAAATCTAAAAAAATGTCTGCTATTTTTGTGTGTGTTTTTTATTAGAAATTATTAGAAGTTTTCCTCTAACATTTTTGTAGAAACTTTTTTCAGACTTTTTTCCTCTACATTATACTTTTAAAAAAATTTACACACACACAATTTTTTTTGTTAGTTTTTTCCATCAAAATCTAAAAACATGTATTTTTCCCTCCTGAAATATACACCTTTTTCACATCTTTTTTAAACATATTTTTGAGGGTTTGGGTTTTTTTCTTCAAAAACCTAAAACCCTTTTCGAAGCAATATGACACTTTTGTGTCCAAAATGAAATTAGTTGTAAATCAGACTGTGACCTTGTTTCCCGTGAAAATAGCCAACTTTAAAAAATGAAATTTTAGGATAATTTCCAGGGAAAATGCTGGGTTGTTTCTGTTAAATCTCGTACTGCAGGTGAAATGCATCCTTTCATTTGTTTCCGTGCGTCCCACAGTGACTGAGCGCACCTTTAACTGCAGCATGAAGACAGAGGAGAACCACCAGCAGGGGAAATAAAACATGTTGAAGTAGAGCAACATCTGCAGAGGGAGGTGGGACACCAGCTCGTTCACCACTGAAACACAAACACGCAAACTCACAACTTTTTTTCTCAAAAATATGCAACTGTCTTGATTTTTTTTAATGTAAATCATTTTCTAAAATATACAACAAATCCACAACTTGTTGTCAACATTTTGACATTTCCTCCCAAAATATGAAATTGTCTCCCCCAAATGTAGAAATTTACTTTTAAAAAAAATACCTTTTTTGCTAAAAAAAAAAATCCAAATCTAACCTTTTTTTTCCCTCTCAAAATTGAAATATGCAAGTTTTTTTCTTCCTTACTAAGACTGCTGCCCCCGCGACCCGGACCCGGATAAGCGGAGGAAAATGGAATGGAATGGAATGGAATGACATTTTTTTCTCTCTAAAATAACAATAACAATTTCTCTAAAATAACTTTTTTTTTTTTATCTCAACTAACCTATTTTTTTTCCTTGAAATAACTACAGAGGGAAAGGCTTCTTGAGACATCATCTCAAGAATCATCCCCAATTTAGTGCTCTTTGCATTCCTCATCTTTACAGTGGATGTAAAGATGTAGAATGCAAAGAGCACTACATTGGGGAAACAAAGCAAATGCTCCAAAAAAGACTTTATCAACACCGCAGGGACAATTCTAGTGGTCCTCAATCAGCAGTACATCTCCACCTTAAAGCAACCAATCACTCTTTTGAGGACAGTGAGGTAAAGATTTTGGCCAAAGAAAACAAATGGTTTGAAAGAGGAGTAAAGGAAGCTATTTTTGTCAAACAACAGAACCCATTATTGAATCGGAATGGTGGTTTGAGGTTTAATTTGGACCCTGTGTTCAGCAGGTTACTGAGACCAAAACCCACAGCTCTTAGTCTTGCAAATGAGGTGGAGCCAGGGCCGAGCCAGAACAATAGATGCTAACGAGCCAGTATCAGAGTCGTTCATACCCAACTACAGGGAGCTACACTTCCCTTTGTTCGGAGGTGCTAATGGCAGGATTACTCCGCCCAGTCTTAGTGTAAGGAACCATAGGAGGAGGGTGTTGGCACACCAATTCCGCCCACTCTTACTGTATTAAAGGCCTCGGCTACCAGCACTTGTTAGTTCGCTGACGAAGCTCTTCGGATGAGGAGCGAAACGTTCGACACCTTCTTCACAGAAGTACAGATGACGTCTCAAGAAGCCTTTCCCTCGATGGACAACTGTTGTAAGACTGAGAGCCTACACAGACGCTTGAAATAACTACATTTCCCCCAAATGTACAAATTTTCCTAAATATAGAATTTTTTTTTCAAAAAAAGTATTTTCTTTCTCAAAATTGAAATATGCAACTTTTTGCTTTTTTTCCTCAATAATTGAATGAGACTATTCATGTAATAAACCCTATTGGGGAGAACTTTTCATGTACAGCAACTAAAGTACATACATTTTTTCCACACTTCCCTAACCCTAACACACATACAGTATCTAACCCTAACCCACATACAGTATATAACCCTAACACACATACAGTATCTAACCCTAACCCACATACAGTATCTAACCCTAACCCTAACCCACATACAGTATATAACCCAAACACACATACAGTATCTAACCCTAACCCTAACACACATACAGTATCTAACCCTAACCTACATACAGTATCTAACCCTAACCCTAACACACATACAGTATCTAACCCTAACCCTAACCCACATACAGTATATAACCCAAAAACACATACAGTATCTAACCCTAACCCTAACACACATACAGTATCTAACCCTAACCTACATACAGTATCTAACCCTAACCCTAACCCACATACAGTATCTAACCCTAACCCACATACAGCATCTAACCGTAACACGCATACAGTATCTAACCCTAACACACATACAGTATCTAACCCTAACCCTAACACACAGACAGTATCTAACCCTAACCCTAACCCACATACAGTATCTAACCCTAACCCACATACAGTATCTAACCCTAACCATAAAGTATCTAACCCTAACACACATACAGTATCTAACCCTAACCCTAACCCACATACAGTATATAACCCAAACACACATACAGTATCTAACCCTAACCTACATACAGTATCTAACCCTAACCCTAACACACATACAGTATCTAACCCTAACCCTAACCCACATACAGTATATAACCCAAAAACACATACAGTATCTAACCCTAACCCTAACACACATACAGTATCTAACCCTAACCTACATACAGTATCTAACCCTAACCCTAACCCACATACAGTATCTAACCCTAACCCACATACAGCATCTAACCCTAACACGCATAAAGTATCTAACCCTAACACACATACAGTATCTAACCCTAACCCTAACACACAGACAGTATCTAACCCTAACCCTAACCCACATACAGTATCTAACCCTAACCCACATACAGTATCTAACCCTAACCATAAAGTATCTAACCCTAACACACATACAGTATCTAACCCTAACCCTAACCCACATACAGTATATAACCCAAACACACATACAGTATCTAACCCTAACCTACATACAGTATCTAACCCTAACCCTAACACACATACAGTATCTAACCCTAACCCTAACCCACATACAGTATATAACCCAAAAACACATACAGTATCTAACCCTAACCCTAACTAACACACATACAGTATCTAACCCTAACCTACATACAGTATCTAACCCTAACCCTAACCCACATACAGTATCTAACCCTAACCCACATACAGCATCTAACCCTAACACGCATACAGTATCTAACCCTAACACACATACAGTATCTAACCCTAACCCTAACACACAGACAGTATCTAACCCTAACCCTAACCCACATACAGTATCTAACCCTAACCCACATACAGTATATAACCCTAACCCACATACAGTATATAACCCTAACCCACATACAGTATCTAACCCTAACCCACATACAATATCTAACCCTAACCATAAAGTATCTAACCCTAACACACATACAGTATCTAACCCTAACCCTAACCCACATACAGTATCTAACCCTAACCCACATACAGCATATAACCCTAACCCACATACAGTATCTAACCCTAACCCACATACAGTTTGTAACCCTAACCCTAACCCACATACAGTATCTAACCCTAACACACATACAGTATATAACCCTAACCCTAGCACACATACAGTATCTAACCCTAACCCTAACCCACATACAGTATCTAACCCTAACCCTAACCCACATACAGTATCTAACCCTAACCCACATACAGTATCTAACCCTAACCCTAACCCACATACAGTATATAACCCTAACCCACATACAGTATCTAACCCTAACCCTAACACACATACAGTATCTAACCCGAACACACATACAGTACCTAACCCTAACCCTAACACACATACAGTATCTAACCCTAACCCACATACAGTATCTAACCCTAACCTTAACACACATACAGTACCTAACCCTAACACACATAAAGTATCTAACCCTAATCCACATACAGTATCTAACCCTAACCCGAACACACATACAGTACCTAACCCTAACCCTAACACACATACAGCATATAACCCTAACCCACATACAGTATCTAACCCTAACCCTAACCCACATACAGTATCTAACCCTAACCCTAACCCACATACAGTATATAACCCTAACCCACATACAGTATCTAACCCTAACCCTAACATACATACAGTACCTAACCCTAACCCTAACACACATACAGTATCTAACCCTAACCCACATACAGTATCAAACCATAACCCACATACAGTTTCTAACCCTAACACACAGACAGTATCTAACCCTAACCCACATACAGTTTCTAACCCTAACCCTAACCCACATACAGTATCTAACCCTAACACACATACAGTATATAACCCTAACCCTAGCACACATACAGTATCTAACCCTAACCCTAACCCACATACAGTATCTAACCCTAACCCACATACAGCATATAACCCTAACCCACATACAGTATCTAACCCTAACCCACATACAGTATCTAACCCTAACACACATACAGTACCTAACCCTAACCCTAACATACATACAGTATCTAACCCTAACCCACATACAGTATCTAACCCTAACACACATACAGTATCTAACCCGAGCACACATACAGTATCTAACCCTAACCCACATACAGTATCTAACCCTAACCCTAACCCACATACAGTATCTAACCCTAACCCTAACACACATACAGTATCTAACCCTAACACACATACAGTACCTAACCCTAACCCTAACCCACATACAGTATCTAACCCTAACCCTAACCCACATACAGTATATAACCCAAACACACATACAGTATCTAACCCTAACCCTAACCAACATACAGTATCTAACCCTAACCCTAACACACATACAGTATCTAACCCTAACCCACATACAGTATATAACCCAAAAACACATACAGTATCTAACCCTAACCCTAACACACATACAGTATCTAACCCTAACCTACATACAGTATCTAACCCTAACCCACATACAGTATCTAACCCTAACCCACATACAGCATCTAACCCTAACACGCATACAGTATCTAACCCTAACACACATACAGTATCTAACCCTAACCCTAACACACAGACAGTATCTAACCCTAACCCTAACCCACATACAGTATCTAACCCTAACCCACATACAGTATATAACCCTAACCCACATACAGTATCTAACCCTAACCCACATACAATATCTAACCCTAACCATAAAGTATCTAACCCTAACACACATACAGTATCTAACCCTAACCCTAACCCACATACAGTATCTAACCCTAACCCACCTACAGCATATAACCCTAACCCACATACAGTATCTAACCCTAACCCACATACAGTATCTAACCCTAACCCACCTACAGCATATAACCCTAACCCACATACAGTATCTAACCCTAACCCACATACAGTTTCTAACCCTAACCCTAACCCACATACAGTATCTAACCCTAACACACATACAGTATATAACCCTAACCCTAGCACACATACAGTATCTAACCCTAACCCTAACCCACATACAGTATCTAACCCTAACCCACATACAGCATATAACCCTAACCCACATACAGTATCTAACCCTAACCCACATACAGTATCTAACCCTAACCCTAACCCACATACAGTATATAACCCTAACCCACATACAGTATCTAACCCTAACCCTAACACACATACAGTATCTAACCCTAACACACATACAGTACCTAACCCTAACCCTAACACACATACAGTATCTAACCCTAACCCACATACAGTATCTAACCCTAACCCTAACACACATACAGTACCTAACCCTAACCCTAACACACATACAGTATCTAACCCTAACCCACATACAGTATCTAACCCTAACCCTAACACACATACAGTACCTAACCCTAACCCTAACACACATACAGCATATAACCCTAACCCACATACAGTATCTAACCCTAACCCACATACAGTATCTAACCCTAACCCTAACCCACATACAGTATCAAACCCTAACCCTAACCCACATACAGTATATAACCCTAACCCACATACAGTATCTAACCCTAACCCTAACACACATACAGTACCTAACCCTAACCCTAACACACATACAGTATCTAACCCTAACCCACATACAGTATCAAACCATAACCCACATACAGTTTCTAACCCTAACACACATACAGTATCTAACCCTAACCCACATACAGTTTCTAACCCTAACCCTAACCCACATACAGTATCTAACCCTAACACACATACAGTATATAACCCTAACCCTAGCACACATACAGTATCTAACCCTAACCCTAACCCACATACAGTATCTAACCCTAACCCACATACAGCATATAACCCTAACCCACATACAGTATCTAACCCTAACCCTAACCCACATACAGTATATAACCCTAACCCACATACAGTATCTAACCCTAACCCTAACACACATACAGTATCTAACCCTAACACACATACAGTACCTAACCCTAACCCTAACACACATACAGTATCTAACCCTAACCCACATACAGTATCTAACCCTAACCCTAACACACATACAGTACCTAACCCTAACCCTAACACACATACAGTATCTAACCCTAACCCACATACAGTATCTAACCCTAACCCTAACACACATACAGTACCTAACCCTAACCCTAACACACATACAGCATATAACCCTAACCCACATACAGTATCTAACCCTAACCAACATACAGTATCTAACCCTAACCCTAACCCACATACAGTATCAAACCCTAACCCTAACCCACATACAGTATATAACCCTAACCCACATACAGTATCTAACCCTAACCCTAACACACATACAGTACCTAACCCTAACCCTAACACACATACAGTATCTAACCCTAACCCACATACAGTATCAAACCATAACCCACATACAGTTTCTAACCCTAACACACATACAGTATCTAACCCTAACCCACATACAGTTTCTAACCCTAACCCTAACCCACATACAGTATCTAACCCTAACACACATACAGTATATAACCCTAACCCTAGCACACATACAGTATCTAACCCTAACCCTAACCCACATACAGTATCTAACCCTAACCCACATACAGCATATAACCCTAACCCACATACAGTATCTAACCCTAACCCACATACAGTATCTAACCCTAACACACATACAGTACCTAACCCTAACCCTAACATACATACAGTATCTAACCCTAACCCACATACAGTATCTAACCCTAACACACATACAGTATCTAACCCGAGCACACATACAGTATCTAACCCTAACCCACATACAGTATCTAACCCTAACCCTAACCCACATACAGTATCTAACCCTAACCCTAACACACATACAGTATCTAACCCTAACACACATACAGTACCTAACCCTAACCCACATACAGTATCTAACCCTAACCCTAACCCACATACAGTATATAACCCAAACACACATACAGTATCTAACCCTAACCCTAACCAACATACAGTATCTAACCCTAACCCTAACACACATACAGTATCTAACCCTAACCCACATACAGTATATAACCCAAAAACACATACAGTATCTAACCCTAACCCTAACACACATACAGTATCTAACCCTAACCTACATACAGTATCTAACCCTAACCCACATACAGTATCTAACCCTAACCCACATACAGCATCTAACCCTAACACGCATACAGTATCTAACCCTAACACACATACAGTATCTAACCCTAACCCTAACACACAGACAGTATCTAACCCTAACCCTAACCCACATACAGTATCTAACCCTAACCCACATACAGTATATAACCCTAACCCACATACAGTATATAACCCTAACCCACATACAGTATCTAACCCTAACCCACATACAGTATCTAACCCTAACCATAAAGTATCTAACCCTAACACACATACAGTATCTAACCCTAACCCTAACCCACATACAGTATCTAACCCTAACCCACCTACAGCATATAACCCTAACCCACATACAGTATCTAACCCTAACCCACATACAGTTTCTAACCCTAACCCTAACCCACATACAGTATCTAACCCTAACACACATACAGTATATAACCCTAACCCTAGCACACATACAGTATCTAACCCTAACCCTAACCCACATACAGTATCTAACCCTAACCCACATACAGCATATAACCCTAACCCACATACAGTATCTAACCCTAACCCACATACAGTATCTAACCCTAACCCTAACCCACATACAGTATATAACCCTAACCCACATACAGTATCTAACCCTAACCCTAACACACATACAGTATCTAACCCTAACACACATACAGTACCTAACCCTAACCCTAACACACATACAGTATCTAACCCTAACCCACATAGAGTATCTAACCCTAACCCTAACACACATACAGTACCTAACCCTAACCCTAACACACATACAGTATCTAACCCTAACCCACATACAGTATCTAACCCTAACCCTAACACACATACAGTACCTAACCCTAACCCTAACACACATACAGCATATAACCCTAACCCACATACAGTATCTAACCCTAACCCACATACAGTATCTAACCCTAACCCTAACCCACATACAGTATCAAACCCTAACCCTAACCCACATACAGTATATAACCCTAACCCACATACAGTATCTAACCCTAACCCTAACACACATACAGTACCTAACCCTAACCCTAACACACATACAGTATCTAACCCTAACCCACATACAGTATCTAACCATAACCCACATACAGTTTCTAACCCTAACACACATACAGTATCTAACCCTAACCCACATACAGTTTCTAACCCTAACCCTAACCCACATACAGTATCTAACCCTAACACACATACAGTATATAACCCTAACCCTAGCACACATACAGTATCTAACCCTAACCCTAACCCACATACAGTATCTAACCCTAACCCACATACAGCATATAACCCTAACCCACATACAGTATCTAACCCTAACCCACATACAGTATCTAACCCTAACACACATACAGTACCTAACCCTAACCCTAACATACATACAGTATCTAACCCTAACCCACATACAGTATCTAACCCTAACACACATACAGTATCTAACCCGAGCACACATACAGTATCTAACCCTAACCCACATACAGTATCTAACCCTAACCCTAACCCACATACAGTATCTAACCCTAACCCTAACACACATACAGTATCTAACCCTAACACACATACAGTACCTAACCCTAACCCTAACCCACATACAGTATCTAACCCTAACACACATACAGTATATAACCCTAACCCTAACCCACATACAGTATCTAACCCTAACACACATACAATATCTAACCCTAACCCACATACAGTATCTAACCCTAACCCTAAGACACATACAGTATCTAACCCTAACCCACATACAGTATCTAACCCTAACACACATACAGTATATAACCCTAACCCTAACCCACATAGAGTATTCAAGATTCAAGATTCAAGAGAGTTTTATTGTCATGTGCATGGTAAAACAGCAGGTATACTATGCAATGAAAATCTTATTCTGTTCATTCTCCCAAGAAAAGACAGAAAACACAAGAAAGAATAAGAACATAAGAAACAAACATAAATACCAATAAATTAAGCAACAAAAACAGAAGAGACATTAATACAAATAAATAATACAAATAAATAAAGTGCTATGAGTGTGTGTGTGTTGCGTGTGGCGTGTGTGAGTGCTTCGTTGAGAAGCCTGATGGCCTGTGGGTAAAAGCTGTTTGCCAGCCTTGTGGTCCTGGACTTCAAACTCCTGTAGCGTCTGCCTGACGGTAGGAGTGTGAATAATGAGTGTTGTGGATGTGTGCTGTCCTTGATGAGGTTGTGTGTTCTGCGTAGGACTCTAGTTTTATAAATGTCTTGCAGTGAGGGGAGGGCTGCCCCAACAATGTTCTGTGAGGTCTTGATCACCCGCTGGAGTGCCTTCCTATCACGTGTTGTACAGTTACCGTACCAAACAGTGATGGAGGCGGTAAGGACACTTTCCATAGTGCATCTGTAGAAGCAACTCAGGATTGTGGTGGACATGCCAAATTTCCTCAGTCTTCTCAGGAAGTACAGTCTCCTTTGGGACTTCTTCATAATTTGTTGGGTGTTGTGAGACCAGGTGAGGTCCTCGCTGATGTGTGTGCCAAGGAACTTGAAGGTTTTCACCCTCTCCACCTCAGTCTCATGAATAAACAGGGGTCTATGCGGCTCCTTTTCCCTTGTTCTTGGGTCGATGATCATCTCTTTAGTCTTATCTGTATTGAGAAGGAGATTGTTATCACGACACCAAGCTATGAGGTCCGCCACCTCTCTTCTGTATGATGTTTCAACACCACCAGTGATCAGTCCGATGACTGTTGTGTCATCCGCAAATTTAATGATGCTGGTGTTGTTCTGGGAGGCCACGCAATCGTAGGTGAAGAGCGTGTCGAGGAGTGGACTCAGCACACACCCCTGTGGGGTCCCAGTGCTCACAATTCTTGAGCTGGATGTGCGATTGTGGACTCTGACTGACTGGGGTCTGCCTGTGAGAAAGTTAAACACCCAGTTACAGAGGGAGGGAGACAGGCCAAGTGTGAGGAGCTTATTTGTGAGTTTGTGGGGGCAGACTGTATTAAAAGCAGAGCTATAGTCTATAAATAGCATTCTGACGTATGTGTCCTGGCCTTGTAGGTGAGAAAGGGCTGTGTGGATGGCAGTGTTGACTGCATCATCCGTGGACCAGTTCTGGCGATATGCAAACTGTAGAGGGTCCACAGTAGCCGCCGGGATGCTCTTTTTGATGTGGGTCATGACTATTCTTTCAAAGCACTTCTTGAACGAGTTCTATGCCCGCTTTGACACCCAAACTCCTGATGAGCAGAGAGGGTGGCTGGACTTGGGGAGCACACAGGACTCACCTCTCATGGTGACATCAGCTTATGTGCGCAGGGTTCTGAACAAAACAAACCCACGAAAAGCAGCAGGCCCAGACAACATCTCAGGACGTGCACTTCGGGTTTGCTCATCAGAGCTAGCTGATGTGCTTGCTGACATATTTAACCTGTCGCTTGCACAAGCATCTGTACCGACCTGCTTTAAGTCCACCACCATAGTGCCCGTACCCAAGAAGAGCAACGTGACCTGCTTGAATGACTATCGCCCTATAGCACTCACTTCTTGTGGTATAGCTGGACGTGGCTACGCTACTCTGCTGTCGATAGTCTGTGATGTGCTGGAGCCCCGCCCACATGCGCCGAGGGTCTAAGGTGGAATAGTAGCCCTCCAGCTTCTGTCTGTACTGTGTTTTGGCCTCTCGTATGGACCTCCTCAGGTCATATCTGGCCTTTTTGTAGTCATCAGCGGTGCCCATGACAAATGCAGTCGAACGAGCACGTAGCTTAGCCCTTACATCACAGTTCATCCACTGTTTTTGGTTAGGGTATTTTCTGTAATACTTGGTGGTGGTAACAGTCTCTATGCATGTGCTAATGTAGCCAGTAACAGCAGAAGCATATTCATCCAAATCAACAGTACAATCTTCCCTCCCCGCTGCAGTTTTAAACACATCCCAGTTTGTGCAGCCAAAGCAGTCCTGAAGTACTTGATCAGTTTCTTCATTCCACACTTTAACTGCTGTACTTACAGGGGGAGCTTTTTTAAGAAGTTGTCTGTATGTTGGATAAAGGAATATAGAGATGTGGTCAGCCTTTCCAAAGTGGGGTCTTGGAACAGCCTTCAAAGCACCTTTCATGTTGCTGTAGACTTGGTCCAGGATGTTATTTTCCCTTGTGGGAAAGCTCACATGCTGGTAATATTTGGGGAGGACAGTCCTGACTAACCCTAACCCTCTAACCTTAACACACATACAGTATCTAACCCTAACCCTAACCTACATACAGTATCTAACACAAACCCACATACAGTATCTAACCCTAACACACATACAGTATCTAACCCTAACCCACATACAGTATATAACCCTAACACACATACAGTATATAACCCTAACACACATACAGTATCTAACCCTAACCCACATACAGTATCTAACCCTAACCCTAACCCACATACAGTATCTAACCCTAACACACATACAGTATCTAACCCTAACCCACATACAGTATATAACCCTAACACACATACAGTATATAACCTTAACCCACATACAGTATCTAACCCTAACCCTAACACACATACAGTATCTAACCCTAACACACATACAGTACCTAACCCTAACCCTAACCCACATACAGTATCTAACCCTAACACACATACAGTATATAACCCTAACCCTAACCCACATACAGTATCTAACCCTAACACACATACAATATCTAACCCTAACCCACATACAGTATCTAACCCTAACCCTAAGACACATACAGTATCTAACCCTAACCCACATACAGTATCTAACCCTAACACACATACAGTATATAACCCTAACCCTAACCCACATAGAGTATTCAAGATTCAAGATTCAAGAGAGTTTTATTGTCATGTGCATGGTAAAACAGCAGGTATACTATGCAATGAAAATCTTATTCTGTTCATTCTCCCAAGAAAAGACAGAAAACACAAGAAAGAATAAGAACATAAGAAACAAACATAAATACCAATAAATTAAGCAACAAAAACAGAAGAGACATTAATACAAATAAATAATACAAATAAATAAAGTGCTATGAGTGTGTGTGTGTTGCGTGTGGCGTGTGTGAGTGCTTCGTTGAGAAGCCTGATGGCCTGTGGGTAAAAGCTGTTTGCCAGCCTTGTGGTCCTGGACTTCAAACTCCTGTAGCGTCTGCCTGACGGTAGGAGTGTGAATAATGAGTGTTGTGGATGTGTGCTGTCCTTGATGAGGTTGTGTGTTCTGCGTAGGACTCTAGTTTTATAAATGTCTTGCAGTGAGGGGAGGGCTGCCCCAACAATGTTCTGTGAGGTCTTGATCACCCGCTGGAGTGCCTTCCTATCACGTGTTGTACAGTTACCGTACCAAACAGTGATGGAGGCGGTAAGGACACTTTCCATAGTGCATCTGTAGAAGCAACTCAGGATTGTGGTGGACATGCCAAATTTCCTCAGTCTTCTCAGGAAGTACAGTCTCCTTTGGGACTTCTTCATAATTTGTTGGGTGTTGTGAGACCAGGTGAGGTCCTCGCTGATGTGTGTGCCAAGGAACTTGAAGGTTTTCACCCTCTCCACCTCAGTCTCATGAATAAACAGGGGTCTATGCGGCTCCTTTTCCCTTGTTCTTGGGTCGATGATCATCTCTTTAGTCTTATCTGTATTGAGAAGGAGATTGTTATCACGACACCAAGCTATGAGGTCCGCCACCTCTCTTCTGTATGATGTTTCAACACCACCAGTGATCAGTCCGATGACTGTTGTGTCATCCGCAAATTTAATGATGCTGGTGTTGTTCTGGGAGGCCACGCAATCGTAGGTGAAGAGCGTGTCGAGGAGTGGACTCAGCACACACCCCTGTGGGGTCCCAGTGCTCACAATTCTTGAGCTGGATGTGCGATTGTGGACTCTGACTGACTGGGGTCTGCCTGTGAGAAAGTTAAACACCCAGTTACAGAGGGAGGGAGACAGGCCAAGTGTGAGGAGCTTATTTGTGAGTTTGTGGGGGCAGACTGTATTAAAAGCAGAGCTATAGTCTATAAATAGCATTCTGACGTATGTGTCCTGGCCTTGTAGGTGAGAAAGGGCTGTGTGGATGGCAGTGTTGACTGCATCATCCGTGGACCAGTTCTGGCGATATGCAAACTGTAGAGGGTCCACAGTAGCCGCCGGGATGCTCTTTTTGATGTGGGTCATGACTATTCTTTCAAAGCACTTCTTGAACGAGTTCTATGCCCGCTTTGACACCCAAACTCCTGATGAGCAGAGAGGGTGGCTGGACTTGGGGAGCACACAGGACTCACCTCTCATGGTGACATCAGCTTATGTGCGCAGGGTTCTGAACAAAACAAACCCACGAAAAGCAGCAGGCCCAGACAACATCTCAGGACGTGCACTTCGGGTTTGCTCATCAGAGCTAGCTGATGTGCTTGCTGACATATTTAACCTGTCGCTTGCACAAGCATCTGTACCGACCTGCTTTAAGTCCACCACCATAGTGCCCGTACCCAAGAAGAGCAACGTGACCTGCTTGAATGACTATCGCCCTATAGCACTCACTTCTTGTGGTATAGCTGGACGTGGCTACGCTACTCTGCTGTCGATAGTCTGTGATGTGCTGGAGCCCCGCCCACATGCGCCGAGGGTCTAAGGTGGAATAGTAGCCCTCCAGCTTCTGTCTGTACTGTGTTTTGGCCTCTCGTATGGACCTCCTCAGGTCATATCTGGCCTTTTTGTAGTCATCAGCGGTGCCCATGACAAATGCAGTCGAACGAGCACGTAGCTTAGCCCTTACATCACAGTTCATCCACTGTTTTTGGTTAGGGTATTTTCTGTAATACTTGGTGGTGGTAACAGTCTCTATGCATGTGCTAATGTAGCCAGTAACAGCAGAAGCATATTCATCCAAATCAACAGTACAATCTTCCCTCCCCGCTGCAGTTTTAAACACATCCCAGTTTGTGCAGCCAAAGCAGTCCTGAAGTACTTGATCAGTTTCTTCATTCCACACTTTAACTGCTGTACTTACAGGGGGAGCTTTTTTAAGAAGTTGTCTGTATGTTGGATAAAGGAATATAGAGATGTGGTCAGCCTTTCCAAAGTGGGGTCTTGGAACAGCCTTCAAAGCACCTTTCATGTTGCTGTAGACTTGGTCCAGGATGTTATTTTCCCTTGTGGGAAAGCTCACATGCTGGTAATATTTGGGGAGGACAGTCCTGACTAACCCTAACCCTCTAACCTTAACACACATACAGTATCTAACCCTAACCCTAACCTACATACAGTATCTAACACAAACCCACATACAGTATCTAACCCTAACACACATACAGTATCTAACCCTAACCCACATACAGTATATAACCCTAACACACATACAGTATATAACCCTAACACACATACAGTATCTAACCCTAACCCACATACAGTATCTAACCCTAACCCTAACCCACATACAGTATCTAACCCTAACACACATACAGTATCTAACCCTAACCCACATACAGTATATAACCCTAACACACATACAGTATATAACCTTAACCCACATACAGTATCTAACCCTAACCCTAACCCACATACAGTATATAACCCTAACCCACATACAGTATATAACCCTAACACACATACAGTATCTAACCCTAACCCACATACAGTATCTAACCCTAACCCACATACAGTATCTAACCCTAACACACATACAGTATCTAACCCTAACACACATACAGTATATAACCCTAACACACATACAGTATCTAACCCTAACCCACATACAGTATATAACCCTAACACACATACAGTATATAACCTTAACCCACATACAGTATCTAACCCTAACCCACATACAATATCTAACCCTAACCCACATACAGTATCTAACCCTAACCCTAACCCACATACAGTATCTAACCCTAACCCACATACAGTATATAACCCTAACCCACATACAGTATATAACCCTAACACACATACAGTATCTAACCCTAACCCACATACAGTATCTAACCCTAACCCACATACAGTATCTAACCCTAACACACATACAGTATATAACCCTAACACACATACAGTATATAACCTTAACCCACATACAGTATCTAACCCTAACCCTAACCCACATACAGTATATAACCCTAACCCACATACAGTATATAACCCTAACACACATACAGCATATAACCCTAACCCACATACAGCATCTAACCCTAACCCACATACAGTATCTAACCCTAACCCACATACAGTATCTAACCCTAACCCACATACAGTATCTAACCCTAACCCACATACAGTATATAACCCTAACACACATACAGTATATAACCCTAACACACATACAGTATCTAACCCTAAACCTAGCACACATACAGTATATAACCCTAACCCTAACACACATACAGTATATAATCCTAAACCTAGCACACATACAGTATCTAACCCTAACCCTAACCCACATACAGTATCTAACCCTAACACACATACAGTATCTAACCCTAACCCACATACAGTATATAACCCTAACACACATACAGTATATAACCTTAACCCACATACAGTATCTAACCCTAACCCTAACCCACATACAGTATCTAACCCTAACCCACATACAGTATCTAACCCTAACCCTAACCCACATACAGTATCTAACCCTAACCCACATACAGTATATAACCCTAACCCACATACAGTATATAACCCTAACCCACATACAGTATATAACCCTAACACACATACAGTATCTAACCCTAACCCACATACAGTATCTAACCCTAACACACATACAGTATCTAACCCTAACACACATACAGTATATAACCCTAACACACATACAGTATCTAACCCTAACACACATACAGTATATAACCCTAACACACATACAGTATCTAACCCTAACCCACATACAGTATATAACCCTAACACACATACAGTATATAACCTTAACCCACATACAGTATCTAACCCTAACCCACATACAATATCTAACCCTAACCCACATACAGTATCTAACCCTAACCCACATACAGTATATAACCCTAACACACATACAGTATATAACCTTAACCCACATACAGTATCTAACCCTAACCCACATACAATATCTAACCCTAACCCACATACAGTATATAACCCTAACACACATACAGTATCTAACCCTAACCCACATACAGTATATAACCCTAACACACATACAGTATCTATATAAGAAGCAACAGAACCTACCAGAATGTTCCTCCTGGTCTTTGCTGTCTGCTGTCCTGTTGTTGGTCAGCACAGAAGTCCCCACGTAGGCGAGGCCAACGCGCACGTTTTCTGGAACAGGCGAATAGAAGACGGGCATGGTGGAAGAAGACGCAGATGACAAAGAAGAAGAAGACGATGACCAGCAGGCTGCTAATCAGATTAGCCGTCAGGAGGCGGATTGAGGATTAAAGTCACAAAGGGTAATGCTAATGCTAATGCTAATCAGCACAAAGACAACAATAGTTTGAAGAAGAAAGACAAGAACATTTCTGGTTTTTGTTTCCAATGTTTATTTTGAGCTTTCGATCGCCGCAAAGCGCGTCCGGCCCAGCGAGTCTTCAGAACGGGACCGGGTTCTTGTTTGGGGCCTTGAGGTCTCATTCGTCACGGATGCTGAAAGCTCGGGACGCAGTTGCAAGTCGTCAAAGCTCGTCCCGCTGTCAAAGCTCATCCCGCGCCACTTGCAGGGGGAAGCGCTGGAACTCGTCCGGGACCTCGTCCCCCTTCCGGGCCCGCTTGTAAAAGCCCAGCGAGTCCAGCAAGCGGCTCATCTCGTCCGCCGTCATGTCCTTCACGGGAACCGTCTGGCGCACACGCATGGAACAAGGGCGCCATGATTCATTATTTCTCCTTTTTCTCAATAATATGCTTTTTTGTACGATGATTAAAGCATTAAGTCTGAGGAAAGCTAGGATTTGACACATAAAAACGCCTAAATTCACATTTTGATTCATTGAATAAATGAACCAAAGCTTCCTCAGGAAGCCACCATAGGATCTCTTTCACTATCGGGGTTCTTGCTTTCATAATAACGCCTTCCATCGTTCATGTACTTGACCTGTGGTATTACAGTATGTGAACATGCTACGAGTCTTAACACCGCAAATTGCTTGTTTTTCTTCAATTTGGCACAAAATGCCAATTCAATTAAATAACATAAAATGACATAAAATGACATAAAATAAAATAGAATAAAATAGAATACAATTTTATTTTATTGTTTATTTTGTATTTTTATGATTTTATGTTTATTTATTTTAGTCATACTTGTTTTTAATTAAATATGAGTAAGGCTCACAAGTTTCAAAGGTTTTTTTATGGTTGTTAATTATTCATTTGTTCCAAAAATAAAATAAAATACTTTTCAAAAACAAATGAAGAAATGTGATACATGTGAGTATGGACAAATACTTGCATTGAACTACTCCTAATTCCTTAAATAATTCATATATTTAATCTATTTTATTATATTTATTATTTATTGTATTCATATTTTTAAATTAAAATCAATAACTTTAATATATTTTATTATATTTATTTATTGTATTCATAAATTCTATTTGATTCAAAAGTAATCTCAAATGTGTAAAAGTTCAAATAAAAAAGCACATCTTTTTTAGTGTTGTTAGTTTCTTTTTCTGTTTTTTTACAAAATAAAATAAAAATAACGTACTTTTGTTCAAGTGCCACTGATGCAGGTGAGCATGGACAAATGCTTGCATTACATTACTACTAATCCCTTCCATAATTCATAGATTTTATTAGCAAATGTATGTTATTATATTTATTTATTGGATACATTATCTTTTTACATGAAAATTTAATAAGTCTTAAAAGGTGACAAATTCAAATTAAACAATAATATTTATTGCTCGTTTTTCTTACATTTTTCAGACAATGTAAATGAGGAAATCTCCTAACATTGATACCACTAATCCCTTAAATCATTTATATATTTATTGGACTTATGAATTATTTTACTCACAATTTTATAAGTCTTAAAGATTTAAATCAAACATTATGTATTTTTATTTGAAGTTTTTACAAAATGTCAAGACAATAAAATAAAATGTGGTTGAATAATGTGCCATCCATCCTTCGGAGAACGGACAAACCGTTGCTTTCAAGCGTTTCCTTAACGACGTAACAACTTCCGTCCCTAAAGTCCCAGAAAAAAACCCAAAGTCACCTTGACCACTTCGTCCTTGTCGTTATAAAAAATCAGCTTGGGATCGATCTCCTCTGAGGAATCGTACTCCAGGTTGTGGCTGAACGGGTAACGGAGAGGTCAAGGAAATCAATCCAAGGTCAATAAAAGGTTCTGCACCACCAGTCAAAAGTTTGGAGACGCCTTCTTATTCAACAACATGACAAAGTGTCTCCATACTTTTGACAGGCAGAGTAGCGTAGCGTGCCTTTTGTATTTGCTGAGCAGACGGTGGGATTTCATTGGATAAGGAATGCGTGCGCACACACTAACTTGTCTTACCGTAATCCTTCTGCAGCGGAAGCACTCGTGCTCATTCCTGTTTTTCATGTCATTTCTATTTAATGACTACTTTATGTTGCTCTTTTTTTATTGGATGGTTTTTATTTCTTTGAAATCTTTCCAGCTGATTAACTAAACACTTTTTGTATAGAAATGTTAATTTTGGATTTAGCTAAGTTTTGTTAACATGATATTATTTTGTTATATACGTCTTTTTTCTATTTAATACAGAGCAGGAGCGAATTGTCATTGTGTGTAACTTTAATTCCTTTCTGTTTAATCACCGGTTGACTTTTTGTGATTTAATTTGAATTTCACTATTTTAAAGAATTTTGTATCCTGTTTCTAATTTCCACAATGATATTGGTAAATAAATTAGGATTAATATTTCATTCATATTTGTTTAGTTTTATTATTGTTATGCTTTATCATTGTTACATATTTTGTACTTTTTTAGGTGTGGATATGTCTTTTCCATTTAATACACGTAGTGAATTGATTCATTTTTTTAGTCCAATTTCTGTTTTGTTTTGTTTTTCTTAAAAAAAAATGTTTTTAATTGAATTAGATTTTAATACGTTTTTATTTGTAAATATTTTACTTGGTATTGTTCCAGTAAGTTTTGTTCAATCGCTTAAAATATTAGTTTTTTTTACAATTTAATAAAAAAAGAATGTATTTTTGTTGGTACAAGTTGCAACAACATTTAAGAACTTTTGACTTTCTCCTTATTTGTTGTTTTGTTTTTCATTTCCCTGCCGAACAATGAAAAGTGTGTACATCCACATTTACAATTTTAAAAAACCCATCAATTTTGTATGTTTCAAATAAATACAGCCATAATGAGCAAATGTGGCGATACGTGCAGCAATGATGAGCTAACGAGGCTGGTGAAATCTGCATAGCAACAAGCCGTGATGAGGAGAAAAATCTATTTTGAGGCATTTTGAGAGGCCAAATTGCTGTTGAAAGGATACTATAAAGCCCAGCGTTCCATGAGGAAGTCGTGGAGCTCCGGCATTTTCTTGATGCCTCATCCGACCACGCTGGGGGCCTGCAAACAGGAAGTGATGAAGAATACGAACGTGGGGATAAGACGCCGACGGACTCACCAGCAGTTTTCCTCTCGCGATGACCATTTTCTCGTCCGCTGTCGTTTCGTTGTTTTCCGCTGAGGCCGCCGCGACCACCAGGGCGAGCAGCACCAGGACCCTCATGTCTCCGAGCGCTCCGGACCCCAAATGATCCACACCGAAGCGATCCACCTGGAAAAAGTCCCATACAGGACGATACCACTCATCAAGACGAGGGGTGGGGGAGGGGGTGTGTTTGATTTGCTTTCTGCTGTTGACTTGTAGAAAATGTTCACCAGCAGACTTTACTACTACGTTTTCTACCAATACAAACCTTCCAAAAATACACACAACTTTTTCTAAAATGTGAGATGTACCATTTTGTTGTTGTGTTTCCTTTTTCCCCAAATCATAAAGCCTCTTCCTTAAATAACAACTTTTTTCCCCTCTGAAAATATACCAACGTTTTCCGGAAAACATGCAACTTTTCTTTTCATTAAAAAATAAAGTATTTTCCCTAAAATATATAATTTGTTTTTTGAAAATACACAGGTAGAATTTGTTATTATTTTTTTTACTTTAAATTTTTTTACTTTTTTTTTTTACTTTTAATTTTTTCAAAATTAAAATTCAAATATTTGCCCCAAAAGAATAAACTATTTTTTCCCACAAAATAAACCAACTTGTTCTGGAAGATATGCAACTTTTTTCATTAAAAAATAACTTTTTTGGCCCAAAAATATACAACTTTTTTTCCTAAAATATATCATTTCTTTATTGAAAATAAATAAAAAATAAAAGTAGAATTATTTTTTTTTTTTTACTTTTTTGTGTCTAAAATATACACTTTTTTCAAATCAATTTCCCCCAAAAGAATCTACTTTTTTCCCCCAGTAAATAAACCAAATTTTTAAAAACAATTTTTTCGGCAAATAGGCAACTTTTTTTTTTTTTTTTTAAAACTGACTTTTGTCCTGGAAAATAACGTTCTTGAAAATAAGTGACTTTTTTCCGTAAAAAACAAACTTTTTTTCCCCTTTAAGATATATAAAGATATATTTTTATATACAGATACTTTTTTCTTGACAGAATACACATTTTCTGTCTAAAATATAGACTTTCCCCTAAAAGAACAAACTTTTATCTTGGAAAATATGCTATTTTTCCCACTAAAATGTATAATTTCTTTTTGTTTTTTACAATTACTTTGTAGCTATTTTCTTAAAATATTGTGATTTTTACCTTTTTTCAAAAACAACCCCGCCGCCCAAAAAAGCCTAACTTTTTATTTTTAAATTCTCAAAAAACAAATAAGTACACTTGTAAAAAATTAAAATTAAGAAATTCTCAAAAAAACAAACGAGTATACTTGTAAAAAATAAATATAAAACTCTTAAAAAGACAATTAAAAATAAAAAGATACATTCTCAAAAAACAAATAAGTACACTTGTAAAAAATAAAATATATAAAAACTCTCAAAAAGACAATTAAAAATAAATATAAAAGTTCCTAAAAACGAATTCAAGTACATTTGTAAAAAATAAAAAAGTACACTTCTAAAAACATAAAAATAGATAAATTGTCAAAAAAAAACAAATAAGTACACTTGTAAAAAATAAAAATGAATAAATTCTCAAAAAACAAACAAGTATACTTGTAAAAAAAATAAATATAAAACTCTTAAAAAGACAATTAAAAATAAAAATAGATACATTCTCAAAAAGTACACTTGTAAAAAATAAAAATGAATTCTCAAAAAACAAACAAATACACTTGTAACAAATAGAAATATAAAAGTTCTCAAAAAACAAAAATACATTCTCAAAAAAACTAATCAAACTGTTTTCCCAATAATTATGTCTTTTTCCCACTAAAATATATAATTTGTGATTCAAAAATATACTACAAGTACAATTTGTTTTGTTTTTGAAAAAAGCCACTTCTTTCTGGAGTAGTATCACTTTTATGTCTAAAATATAGATTTTTTTTTTCCAAAACATACTTTTCCTGGAAGATATACCAACTGCTTGAAAATATGCACCTTTTCCTTTTTTTTTAAATATGCAACTTTTTCCTTGAAATAAAGATTTTTTAGACTTTTCTCAAACATTGATTTGACTATTTTCTTGAAGCTAAAACTGTTTACGCCTTTTGTTTTTGGAAAACACGCAACATCTTTGTTAGCACTCGTCACACGTGTGTTTGATTGACTGTTTGAATCCTACTTTATGATTTCAAAGGCATCCCGAAGAGGCTGCCTTGATGGTTTAGTCCACGTTTGACGACATCCCGGGTGACATGTGTGTTCTTATCTTGTTTTCCCAGGTGAGAAAGCAGCACATGGTCCATGCTGCTTCATCCTTCACCTTTTTTTTTAACCTCAAAGAACATAATCCTTGACTGCACCATTTCTTTGCATTTAGAAGAAATGAAATCATTTGTGAATATCAAAGCTAATTAAGGTACAAATATGACCAAGCAAAAACAGCACTTCTTTTATCACTTTTTTTTTTTTCTGCGTCCATCCGTCAACAACCACCAAAGAAACGCAAAATAAGGCTAAGGCGTTTTTAGCACCGGGGGTGGGATGCACCAGAGTGTTTATTTGTAGTAGTAACATTTTTAAAAACTTCAAAAAAATAAGTACAAAAAATAAAATGGCAAAAATATTCATTTTAAATAAAAAAAATAAACATGACAAACTGACTAATAAATCCAAATGAAAAAAAAAATCAATTTTCAATGAAAAATGAAAAAAATCCATTTAAAATTATAACAACTATTTTAAACTACAGTATAATTTTTAAGGGTTTTTAAAGGTTTTCACTCAGTAAATGTACACCGAGGCTAAACATGAATACAATTGACGTTTCGCTCCTCATCCGAAGAGCTTCGTCAGCGAACTAACAAGTGCTGGTAGCCTAGGCCTTAAATACAGTAAGAGTGGGCGGAATTGGTGTGCCAACACCCTCCTCCTATTGGTTCCTTACACTAAGCCTGGGCAGAGCAGTGGTATAATCCTCTCCTGCCATTAGCACCTCCGATAAAAGGGAAGTGTAGCTCCCTGTAGTTGGCTCTTCGGATGAGGAGCGAAACGTCCGACACCTTCTTCACAGAAGCACAGATGACGTCTCAAGAAGCCTTTTCCTCGATGGACAACTCCTGTACGACTGAGAGCCTACACAGATACCTTAGGCTTTGTTTCTGCAGCGTCCTTGCCCAGCTCGGCCAGTTTGTCCAGCATGCTTTGTGCTTCCAGATTCTGCAATACATGTTCTGGGTTAATATGTGTGCAAAATAAAAGCATGCATGTGTGCAAAATAAAAGCATGCATGTGTGGTTTGCACCTTAAGTTTTGCTTCTGTGGTGTCCTTCAACTTGTCAAGCATACGTGCTTCCAGATTCTGTGAGTGTACACAATCTGGGTAGTAGTACTTCCTGTCCATGTATGCAGCACGTAAAGTATCCATGTGTGTGTGTTTTGTTTGTTTTACCTTAACTTCCTTATTTGCAGCTTCTGCAGCATTCATGTGTTTTTCCAGCATCTGCAGGAGGCCATGTTCTGGATGAAACTCCCGGTCCCGTATGCAAATATCATATCCATGTGTTTTCTACCTTATGCTGATCTTCGGTGGCATCCTTCTCTAGCTTGTTCATGCGTGCTACCAGACTGTCCAGGAGGATGTACGAATACATAAAAGGGTGTATGTGCGTTGCCCCCCCATCATCCATGATGACTGCTTTTTCATCCAGATTGTTCACGTGTGCTATCAGACTCTGTGCTGTGGGAAATACTGTGTATTTCTCAATATGTAATTTTACTTGTGTGTACTTTTTGTCAATATACTGTATAGTGTTATTACCTGAACGTCATTGTTGTTTGTGGCTACTGTGATGACTACATTGCCCACACGTGTTGTCAAAGTCTGCAGAAGGACATGTTTATGAGTAATAAGTCCACTACTTCTTATCCATTTTTGTCGTAAGATTTGCTAGCAGAGCTAGCAAAACAACAAGGATATTTTACCAAGCTACACACAGCCCGGGATGCAGCAACCAAGGCCAGCTATGTAATAGCTCACAAAATTGCTAAAAACTGTAATCTATTCTCAGAGGGTGAGTTTGTCAAAGAGTGCTCGGTGGATTCTGCAGCGCTAATATGCCCGGAGAATAAAGGAGCATTTGAGAGTTACACATGTTTCACATTTACCGTAGTTTAGGAGAATTCCACTGAATAAATTCATTCAACCTCACTTTGTCATTACCTAATAATAACACCTACTCTTACCAGTGTGTGTGAACAATGCCATTCACTGGTTTCAAAGTAGAAATAAAATGAATAGCCAGAGTACAGGACAAACCTTTGGCCCGGCCCTCCACAATAACTGATTCTCATTTGGCCCCTTGGGAAAAATAATTGCCCACCGCTGATAAAGAACAACAGCAAGAGCGTTCAAAGCCATGGACTCTACGGAGGCACATGAGCTTTTAAATGATTTGCACAATTCAACATCCCAATCTCCACATCAGCATATCATCTTTCCCACGTCGTTGTTGTCCCCACGGAAAAGTGTCAGCCATACAAGTTCAAGACAGACACTTTGAGACACTAACTGGGACCACAGCTAGGCTGGAGCCTATCCCAGCAGACTTTGGGCAAGAGGTACACCCTACACTGAGCTCCAGCCAGTCAAACGGCAGACAGTTGACACCAAATGTCCAAATGGATTGAACTGACAGTCGGCCAACACCTTCACCGTCTATTATTTTTACATATATTTCAACATTCTACTTGTACATTTGTATGACATATTCTCATCATATTTTGACTTTATTATCATAACATCATACCATTTGCCCAACCTATTTTTCCTAAAATTTCTATTTAATTCTTTGTTTGGTTTGTTTCTTATATATATATATATTTTTTTCCTGTAATATTTCAACTGTATGCTATTTTTGTCTGTCTTTT
The DNA here is from genome assembly GCF_027744805.1 of Dunckerocampus dactyliophorus. NCBI lineage: Eukaryota > Metazoa > Chordata > Actinopteri > Syngnathiformes > Syngnathidae > Dunckerocampus > Dunckerocampus dactyliophorus. The sequence continues at coordinate 33,803,207 of NC_072822.1, forward strand.
ATATATATCTTGTCTTTATTCTTGTAAAATTACTTTTTTCCATTTTAGCTGGGTTTTTGAAATGTTATTGTTTGATCGTATTTTTAGAACGTGCCGAGGGCCAATAAAAAAAGCAGACTCAGGCCACAAATGGCCCCTGGGACACACTTTGGACACCCCTGCTTGAGCTGAACCAGCATGTCATTTCTTTTACAATGTAATTGATTTGCATGCTCTGGAGTGTGAAGGCTACCTCATCAAAGGCATTGAAAGAACACCAAGGGTTTGCAGCTACTTTGGAATCGAAAATAGAAAACCCATTTCGAGTTATTTCACACTTTTTTTGTTAAGTACATCATTCCACACGTGTTCATTCATAGTTGTGATGCCTCAGTGAGAATCTACAATGTAAACAGTCATGACAATAAAGAAAAGGCATTGACTGAAATGGTGTCTTCCCACTTTTTCAGCCTGCACCGTACGGACCGTGGATGCAAGAGTGTCACGCGTGTTATTTGTATGTTGTCATGCGTGTCATAAGTGTCCATGTGTCTTCTTACCAGAGTTTCATTGATGTTTTCTTCTGGTTTGTCCACAGGTGTTGGAACAGTCTGCAGGAGGACATGTGGGTAATACTGCATGTAGTACTTCCTGTCCATCTGTGCAAATGAAGTATTTGACCTGTGCCGATGCCATGAGGATGAAGATGAAGCCAATGATGAGGGTCGAGAGGATGGTGCCCACCGGGAGCATAAAGCCTTCTGAGGCCTCTTGCCCGTTATGTTGACCTTTCTCTGCATGTTGGAAGTTCTGTGATGGCGTCTGCCTGAACTTAAGATGGCAAACAATGCTTCATCATCATCATCATTTGCGTATTTATTTACAGGAGCTTGTTGGATTAGCTTTTTGTACATTTCTAAATAGTTCAAATTGAACTTGTCCATTTTAATATTTACTATTTATTCATGAGTTGGATTGATATAGCGCCTTTCAAGATGCCCAAAACACTTGATTGGAAGTCGTTATTGGTTCACTCCAGTCACACAAGGGTGGTGGACGCCGCCCGGCTGAGGAATGAATACCGACTAACGCCGCTGTTACAAGTAAGCATGGAGAATA